>NW_019946124.1:0-20823 GCF_002910315.2 Salvelinus sp. IW2-2015
CTTTAAGTCGCTCGGCTTATCCTCTAACTCTTCCTATAATAGGCCATTCCTATTAAACTACACGCAAAATAAATAAAATAACACCTCAACTAGGGCCTCTGTCTCACACTCAGTCTTCATAACTAAGTGTTTCATTTCTCTCAGATACATCACACTAACATCGTGTGACCAGATTCGGATTGGTCGACTCACGATAACAGTATCAGAATATCTAAACAACTCGACCCAATAAATGCAGTGTATACGAGAGTGAGTTTCATGACATGTGACTAACATGACTCGCATATTAATAATGGTCCACTGGCAGCTGACACAATTTGGAGGAGGCTCCAACATCAAAATAACACACGCTGTCAGGAGCTAGCTCCTGATGTTGTTACAGCCTCACGGGCCTGACATCTAAGTACTCAGCTCACGGTTGTCGCCGACCTCCTCCCTTCCTCTACTCATGTGGAACTGCTCACACAGCAGTTGTTATTGCCAGTTTCTTGTTCTGCGTAGAGATGTTAGTCTCAACTCTCTCTCCACCCAGAACGTACACGCACCGTAGCCCCGCTCGTCACCGCGCTCTGTCTGCAAACAGGTTCCACGAAACATGCTCGGTATTACACCCAACGCCTTCAATGTATTATAGGTGGTGACATCGGAGCCCCTCGGTCTATACAACTTCGCATCTCGGCACAGTTTGCAGTAACTCTCAACCTGAACATTTCCGAGTCTTGCTCAGGACAATCAATCCAGCACACAACAGGATCCATTGTGAGCATCAGGTGAGACACATACTCGGACTTTGCCGCTCAAGTTTTGCAACCTCTCTATTCATTGTGCACAAAAGTCCCTCACTTGAAATCAGCAGATCAAGTCCACTCCACCTAGTGGACCACGATTCTTACTCGCTGGATTTTCACTCACAATAGTGCTAAACACAGCCATGCGTAATCTAGTTGTTGTGTCATTTCACTCTCATCCATTTCTTGTTGGTTGGCTAGTAATAACAGGTGCAAAGAACCTACAAAGAAAGATGATGAACCCAATGACAATCGTTTGACTATTTTGAGCTCTCCCTCATGCCCAATCTTCATCACTATGTATACAACTGATACTGCCCCATCTTATAAACATAGACACACAAAATCTTACTCCACAATTCCACACCCAATGCAATAATACCAATACATTTCTGCCACCATAGGAAATCCAAAAAGGCAAGGTTCCTTCCGCACTCTCTTTTGATATAAGCAATAGTATCTACCGCATCAATTCAATAGAAAACCCACTTCAACATTATTTTAATATTCATAATGAGCCAGAGAGTCCCCCGTATATTTTCTCCTTACATAACTCTAGTTACAACAAGCTTTTAGCAAGATACGTGATATGTTCAAAATATTTGTAGTAGTAAAGATCATATCAATTTATCTATCTGAGTATCAGGATAGTTTTAAGCCAGGACAGATGCTTGCAAACTTTTATTAGAGCCATGGTCAAGATATATTTGCTCAGCACCTCCTTCATATCATTTGATATACTCGAAGTATTAAGAACGCTTGGCTTTACTAAAACTATTGTCTGACAAAAGTATTAAAAAGTTACTCTTCTAACCCATTTCCAATCTCACGAAAGTTCTTTGTCTAAGACAGATGGATATTCGTGGCATCACTTCTTTACTGTCTCCGCCTCTTCTTATAGTCACATTCCCACAAGTAAGCCAGGGGCATTTGAAGTTACGTACAAATTTACACTGCAAAACAGTCTATTCAAAGTATCTTAAGTGTGTTCGTGTGTTTTCCAGCCGTGCCCCTTATCATCTTTAGCTCAGTCCAGTCTAAGCCGATTGAGCATGGCTTAATCATCTGGCGTGCCCCTCCTACCTGTGCGCTGCTCATAGATTCACACGATTGTTTATCGTGGAGGTCGTTTGCTCTTGCACTCAGTCCACCTTGATACACCATAATGATCGAAGCCAGTTTCCTTTGTGATTTAGTTAGGCTGTTCCAAGGTACATTATCGCTCCTTCTGCCTCTCTCACCGCTGGCGTCTTAAAGACAACATCGAGCTCAAGCAAGCACAGGTAGCTTTGCGGTGCCGACCCAGACTTGCACTGGATAGAATATGTCCTCCACGCTGGTATTCACCACTTGAATCTTGATAGAAGGAGGAGGAGTCTAGTTCAACGCACCTCAGCACGCTCCCTCAGGACTTGTACGATGCACAGCTCCATATCTGCTGCCGCTCAGGTCGTCGATGCTCAGGATGGTAGCCTATACCAGGAGCAAAAGGCTGGGCTATCCGCCCCATTCTGAGGGGCAGGAAAGTGCATGTTGTACACATTCACCGTAAACGCTACAGTGGTGTGACATTCCCTGCTCAAATTCGAACATACGATAGCTCAAGTGTCTAAATCTCTGGCCAGCTTCTTCTCTCTGATGATGACTGTGAACACACATCGCTCCCAGACCATCGACTGAGCGGACCCTCCACCCATCCAAACATTACTCTCGATCCTCCACTCTCAAGCGTCTACACGCGGCCGCTCGGCATTAGCAGGTATTATCGCTCATTCCTCTCGAGTGGCACTAACATGCGAATCACGCATAACCTCCATACCCGCCCTCAGGTGTAGACTAATTAACCCGCGACTCGTCAGGTAGCTAAAAGACTATGCACGGACCTTCTATAGCCCCCCATGTGCCTGTTCGTGATCCTCAAAAGCGAGCGGGTTTTTACATATCTGACTGGTTTGGCTCTCTGTCCCCTCAATAGAGCGCAGTATGTATTGTACATAGCCTGGGCTTATGCTGTCGTTCCTTGTAGAGTCAAGAGGGACCGCTCTAAACGCACAGAGCTACCGTTGATCAAAGCCACTCTCAGTTCACACCGCTCTCAGCCCATCTAGTCGACAGTCTGGAGCTATCTAATAGGCAGTAACAGGAGCTTTGGTCCCCCGTTCCTCCGGCTGTAACCTCGTCTGGTTCAGTTGTTGTTTTGCCATCCACAATCCTGGACGCCCCTATTTGCTGTGATAACCCGATTGTCGCCGTCTCAGGTGGTGAATGTCTCAGAAACAACTTTGTTACCGATGCGCCTCGTCAGCCGTGTTTGTTTGAACCCAGTAGGCTTTCCACATGCAACTGAGCGCTCGCCTCCTAGACCAGGTCGAACAGATTCCGAGTTACGAAATCGAGGCTGTCACCCCTCCATGTCTCCCCTTGTTGAACAGTATGCTGCATCTTTAGGCAGATCTTCACTGTAGGACACTCACCGTGCAAATTTATTCTAACTGCACCCTGGCGCTAAAGCTATCATGCACGATCCTCATGCCTCATCCCCTGCAGTGATAATGTGCCTGAACAGGCGCTGCCACTTACCACCACTCGCGGTACCTGCAGCATCATTATTACTACTAATACTCTAGTACGTCGTGTAACTCATCGCCTGCTGTCGTCTGTCTGAAGATAACAATGTACACCTATGTGTAGCGAAATATGAGTCTCAATCAAATTATCTGCTGCCGGATGAGCGTCTGCATTCGCCACCGGGCTCTTAACTATATAGACAAGTCGCTCAGTTCCTCATCAGTGACAGCATGATCACGCAGTCTGCATAGTCCTGCACTCCTCCCATCTCCTCATTGGTGTATGGAAGCACATGGGTACTCCACCATCTTGCCCTAGTCACTCGTCATCTGGTATATACCGACTGCTGAAACTGAAAGCGATTACAAGACGGGTCGATACTCGGAGTGGCCGGCTGAACCTGCCACTCCTTGCTAATTTATGAAAGATTGCCCATCGCAAGGTATAATAGCTCACAAGACGCTGAACCAATACGTACTACTGGAAGGGAGGAAGAAGATGACTAACAAGTATGGATAACAGATTCAGGCAACTTGAGCCGCGCTCTTTATGCTGTCGGATTACTTTGTCGGAGGAGCAGAGTATGACAGAGACCTTGTGAATTTTCAGGTTAATATGAGACAACACTCACGTTTGGTATCCCAGGCGACTCAATATATTAGCTCTAGTAACGCGTAAAGGCTAGCCTAAGAAATGCACGCGCCGGCTCTATCATATTAGGGCCCGCGATAGAACCATCCGCCCACGCAAATACTAAAAAACAAAAGCTTGTGTGTGACTAAATTAGACTAACGCAATTGCAAAGCTAATTGAACACATTTAATATGCTGGTCTAAATGGTTTCGACCCTCGTTTCCCAAAAGAAGTCACATCCATCTTAATTAAGTCATTGGTTTCGAGAGGTTTTGTTTTTGATAATCTTTAAACATGCCGTGGACGTTAAAGAATCGCGCTTTGTGTGCCGCCGTGCTTCTCCAAGAGGTACACATTTTAACTCCAGTACAGACTGGCGGCATAGTGACTGTGCACCCTCCGCAGATCAGCATTAGGCACATTCCGTGTAGCGCACGTTCACGCAGACTAGATGCATGGCACTGGGGGCACTCGGAAGCATCTCCCTCTTTTGGAATGTTTTTCACAGAGTTAGTAGATAGTTCTGCTCTACGTGTACCATAACAATTTTCATAACCGTGACCTTTAATAGCCTTCATCCGTCTAGTGAACGCCTCGTTCTGTCTTAAAAACCGCTTCCACAGGTTGCCACTATTCATTGTGGAAAACCTCGTGTAGTGTAATACCCATTACAATGAAGCAATTCTTGAAAGCATATTGGGATTTTCTACGAGATTATCTTGAAAGACAGCTCTCTGCCGAAATAAAGCACTTTCTTTTTGGCTGAGACGTTCATCCTGATAACTAATGGTAGTGATACGAGTTCATATGCAAAGGAATTGTATGACGCTTAGCCTGGCTATCTGCTCCTTTACCTCGAGTCAAAAAGTAAGACGAGAACAATATCTGTACATCTTTCGCCCATTATACAAAAAAGCTCATGATCATTTTTGCTGCATGCATATTATTATTTCTAAGCAAATACAATCCGCTAGTGTGCTACTCTCTTCATATATATTATATATGTCTCCTCACTACCACAGTAGTTACTACCGAACGGGTTCCGCCGTCTTATTCATAACTACAGTAACCCGAGAAACAGTTGCTGGGGACACTACACACACTCAAGGCCCTTTCTCATACCCACCAGCATAACACAAACCATACAACTGCAACGGTGCGCCCCTTGCTCTCAAAGAGTTGCCACACGATCTCCAGACGCTCACAACTCTAGAAAGGCTCCTATGGTGATTTCTCCTACCGTAATGCTAATAGGACAGTACCAAAGCGGTCCCCAGCCGATTACTTCAGCTGAATGAGGAAGGGCCGCAAAAACTTTATCAAATAATAATGGGGGAGCAATTTATGGTTCGATAACCATTGTCACGTCCTCTCGAGATATTGCGAGTAGTCACAGTATACTCCTCTTTCCCCGTCGGACTACCAGCACCACACATGTGGTGCTCTCCCCCTAATCATACAACCTTCGGACCCCGCTGGTGGAACCCATCAAATTCCCAACGAGCTATATCCGAATGGATGCTTCAGACCTTTGTAGTGGTTATAGCCTGCCTCACCATGAGCCGACGTCTTATAACCATGGGTAGTCACATTAATAATAATGACCTCCGCCTCTGCTGAAATGTCAGAGTGTGACCCCCCGTATCCCGCCACTGCGCCCCGTTACTGCTGTAGCTTGTTGCCGAGCTCTATGCACATGGCTCATGGGTGGGAGGACACACTCGCGCCCACCCCTCGGGCTAAACTCTCACTCTCAAGGGTTTCTCAAAGTTATGCAGCTATTGAGAGGATTTTCCTATGGTTCCCTGAGTTATTATGCTCTCCTCATAAAGGGGCTTTTTGCTATCTCATGTTACTGTCGAGTTTCTCTAGTTCATTATTTAAAATATGAACACTTTTTTTGGACACTCCCAAAATCGTATTGATGCATTCCTGCTCATAAAGTGACACGTGTCTAGACATGTACTCATAAGCGATGAAATCCATCTGTTGCTCACCGGCCCATCCCTTAAGATTGTAGGACAAAGTAGCAAACCCTTGGCCACCTCACAATATCTAAATGTATCTGTGTCTATCATTAAATGAAAAAAAATACCAAACTGGCAGACCCATTGTCGCCTTCTCTTTATGGTCGAGAACGAGAGTCTTCATGTCAGTCAATGTACCCCCAACTATTCTCGCCCTTAAGAAGAATAGTGCGTTGTTCGTTTACCCTACTTTATTCTGACTCTGGATAACCAGTAGACGATATTGTCCTGCGGACCCGCCTTCTGTGTCCTCGCCTCAAACTCAGACCTAACTCATGTCAACTGTGTGGCGCTCTCTCTCTCTTTTAAAACAGTAAGGTGTCATAACGCGTAAACAAAGCAGATCACCGGCACACATAGATCTCTCCATGTCAATACTTCACCTAAGAGTCACCAGGTGATTTTAAGGTATCCATACTGTTAATGTCTCATCGTACGTTCCCAATCCCCATTCTCAAATAATCCTCGTGTAAAGTTTTGCTCATTCTAAGTCATGTACTGCGCCCCGAGGGATGATAGTTATGCTTCAGTGTGATTATATACGGTTCATTGAAGTCGGTTATACAGTAACAATGGTTACTTTGGAAACCTCTCGTGTTTATACAGTCTGGTACCCACTTCATATATACATTGTGAGTCAATGTATATGCCACTCTAAACTCCTCCAATATAATATCAACTGTGATGTATTTCTTAGAAAGAGCCTGTGCCGCTCATTCATTCAGTTCTGGATCACTTGTTAGATTAAAATGCACGCCAAAATCTCTTTATTGTCCGATATGAAGCCATATTTATACAAGGATCCGCCCACTCCTTCGAAAAACCAGGTTCTAGTGTCAGGTAAACTCCATTCTTGGATTGACCCTCAATTTGGTAAGATTGGCGTAAGCAACGGGATTATAGCTGTTTTGCTTTCCAAGGTTCCTCCTTCCACCTTAGCCCTGAATCTATGTCCCTAGAATCGACCGTTGGAAAACACCACATGTTACTACATAAAGAGAGAGATCACACGTCCCAGCTCAGAAATGAACTCCGCAAACTTTACAGATGTCTAGTTTGAAATCGATCCTTTTGATAATGGACTACTAGCTGGGAGAGAGCTAGGCGAGTACAATAATACTGGACTTTTGCCTCTCTCGCTCCTTCGTGATCGCCATTTTCTATATGTCGCTCTTCCTTAATCACCACACCCCATGTCCTTCTTGCTGCCCTTGACCTGCCCTCTTGGCGCATACATAGCTCCCTGAAAGTGTTTGACATCCAGGACTCCCCCGGCGCAGCAAGAGATGGTACTTTCCTTGAGAGGACCTGTGTGTCACGGTCGTCCACGTCTTCGGATCTATCACGCGATGTCCTTGGATAATCGGCTTGACGTTAAGGCTTTCAACAGAGAAGAGAGTTCTTATACATCAACAAACATCTCGCATCGTTCGCTGTGCACACCCGTGAACTGCTGAAGCGGCCTACTCATCTCTTGTCACAAGAGCCCTATTTGGGCTGCCTTTACTTCGGAAGACAAACTAACAGAACCCACACAGTGTAATCCGTCAAATCTGAGTTATACAAACCCCCTTGCCCAGCCCCCCGCAGCGACTCCTCGTGCGGACCACCTAAAAAGTCAGTGGGATTGAGCGTCCGTATTATCATAACTAGGGCTTGATCCCGCTAGCAAAACCGTTTTCAAGGTTGAAATAAGAAAAAGTAGCCGATTTCGTAGTGTTTATGGACGAGAGATCCTCATTGAATACCGCGGCAACCCCTCCCCCCTTCTGTCTTCCTGGGAGCCCCATACTACCACTGCTCAGTATGAGCTTACCCCTCTCTTTCGTGTTCTAGTGAACCCTGGAGGCCCTCAACAGAGACTCATAATGCCCCGCCTTACCTACTATGCAAGTACAATAGCGCCCTCCTCTGACAGTACATCAGCCGTTGGTCCCGCGAGCTACTGAGTCAGGCATCATACTGGTAATCCCGGGAGCGATCTGAAGCAGTAAACAAACTCGGCGACCCCTCGTCCTTAACATCAGATTCAGTAATCATACAACCTTAACGCCCCTCTCATAACAGTTACCAGACTAGGCCCCCTTTCCACTATATGCCTAAACGAGTTACAACGATGTCGCCCGCCTACTAATCAGCTGTATCACAACGTGGCCCCCGTCTGAACTAGTGTTCGACAAGCTGGACAGTCCCTCTAACCCAGCGGTAACAGACGGCGCCCGTCTATCAATTCTATCATTGGCCCCTTCGAACAGCTCATACATACAACATCGTTGTCCCCTTCTATGTTAACCAGCCTGATGTAGCAAGAGGACTACTCTCGATGGCCCTCCATCTCTAACGAGAAATACCTACACTCGCTGGTCCGCGCTGCTTAACCAGTACAACCGTGGCCCCATCTATACAGGTCAATCGACGACGATGACTGGCCCCTCTCATAATACACTAGTACAACCTCTTCGCATGGAGACACCCGAGCCCATCGTACTAGCCACGTATCTATACTCAAGTTCCACTATCTGGCCCAACCGGTTAGCGACGATCCTTCATATACGTGTAGCTCTCTTTACAATCTGGCCCCTCCTCACTACCAGTTACAAACCATAGGCTACTCGCTTCTGCTAACAATGCTCTTGGCCCCTCTAGCAGTGTACAACTCTGCCCACCTATTCTGGTGACTAGTTACAGTACCTACGATCAGTGGGCCGACCATTCTACCAGTTCGCATCAGTTCCAGCGTCACATCATTGTGCCCCATCTCGAGCAGATACACAGTACTGGCGGTGCGCCAACTGGTACCATCCGCTTAGAACCATGTGCACAAACTGGCCCCGTCTAACAGCTACGACCAGAAACTGGCTCCCTCTACACACCTAGTACCAGCAACTGGGCCCCTCATTCTTAAGCAGTACGCGAATAACGCTGGTGGCCCCGCTCTAACAGTAGCCAACTGGTTGCCACGTCGCATGAATCTAATCAGAAGCCATCATCGGGCCTCGCTTCTAACCAGTAACAGGAGCCCGTGAATATCCTTCCGCTCTAACACATAGGTTACCGCGAAATCTGGACCTCTTGGTCTACACACAGATACACAACATGGCCGCTTCTAACAGTACAACTGAGCCCCTTCCTACACGCGTTTCCGAGTTCAGCAAACTGGCCCTGTAATAGTCCTCTATTAGATACTAAAAAAAAAGCAATAGTACAAGTACAAACCCGAGCACCCATTCAGAGTACTAGTGTACACACCGAACAGTACGGTAACCCCTCAATGGATAGCGTTAACTCAAACTATCTAATACTTTACCTGATCGATATCTCGTTCATCACCGCGCGGTGAATAGGAGTACAGCTTAGCGTGACTCGCTAAGGGTAGCCTGTGATCACTGCGCTATCACATTCATCGAATCAACCGCCTGCTTCGCTCCGTGTAATGCACTCACGCACACTGCCAGCGCGCCTCTTACTGAGCCCTAAGTACACTGGGACCCCTCAACCTATGTCAACACAAATCTGCATGGGCGGCCCTGAAGTACATCCTCTCCTTCCCAGACGACCTCCGCAACATATCAGTCACAATCATCACTGTCGACTCCCTCCAGTAACTCAGTAACTAGACCTTCTCGGCTCTTCCTCTATACAGTGCCCGACGTAGTCAAAACCCACAGCTGAGCCTCCCTCTAAGCTTATAGATCTCATGTTTGTCAATCGCCTCCATGACATCTGACAGCTTCCGCTGATTCAGTGTCTCTTACGCACAGTTACTAAGAAGATGACATTTTGGATATGCTTCTCTCCGATACTGCTATATCAGTACGGGCCATCGCCCACGAACTAAGACGTCGCAGCGGCATCTCTCACAGGTCATAGATGTTAAGCCAATCTGGTGGCTCGGTCCACATCCTATAGCGTCATACAAGCGACAACTGGGCCATGCCCTCTTATTTTGACAGTAGTTTGCACTAATCGACTGGCCTCGCGCCTCCTAGCCGATGTTATTCAACTAGGTTCCCCTACTACCATCGCATGGCAGTGTAACCACTATAATTACCGGCCGAGCCCTCAATTGTATCCTTAATCCAAGTGACCCAACCATACGGGCCCCCTCTTCGATCATAACAGTCGCTTTACCATACTTGGACCCCTTCGGTCCTCGTTAATCATCCTGATTTAGGCAACCTCGGAGGCGCCCTCTGAATCAGACAAACGACTAGCGCCTCCACCTGGCTGACTTGATCCATGCCAGTTCCTACACAGACAGTCATCTGGGGACCTACACTGTCGCACGACGACAGGAGTGATCCGACACGCTAACCATCTCGGTACTCAACAGCACTAGATACAGGTCCGTATATAAGCATACGGCTATCACCTCTACACTCTATACCCACTCTGTACACACACCTATAGTAAACAACCTGCTGGCTCCCTGATCGACCTCTTATAACAGTTTATTATCAGTCGTCCAGCACAAATCTCGCGTTTCGGTACGACGGCCCCTCCTGGAAGACTCTCTCTCGACGCTTCCAAAGGCGACTTATCGACGCGTTATCTCAGTCGCTGGTGAACGTCCCAAGCTTCTCTAACATCAAGCATTTCCCGACTACGTCCGAGACGAGTGAATAACTAACGACAATGCTCGAATACGTAATCGGCCCCGAATCATTCAACAAGGCGATACCGAGTAGCGCGCCTTAGAGATCTGACGCGACTAACTCATGTTGATATCCACCAACGCCTTCTACCAACCAGTACCACAGGAATATCCTGGGTAAAGCAGACCTGGATGA
Source organism: Salvelinus sp. IW2-2015 (assembly GCF_002910315.2). NCBI lineage: Eukaryota > Metazoa > Chordata > Actinopteri > Salmoniformes > Salmonidae > Salvelinus > Salvelinus sp. IW2-2015. The sequence goes on from NW_019946124.1 coordinate 10,807, forward strand.
CTCGCCTTCGGCTCCACTAATGGGCGAACGTCATAAAACAGATGATACAACGTGCTTAAATTGACTTACGCGCCGCAGATCGTCGGCGCTAAATTCATCTGTGATGCTGTCGTTCAGATAGGCACTCACCTCGTATACTGTAATAAGTATGCTGGCCATTCCACCTCAGTAACAGTCTACAAAGCTATGAGCTGGGCCCCCACTAGAACAGTTACTAACAACGTGAGCACACTGTCTCTGCATCGTGTGTCTGATCGGGCCTCTACTTTCTCTCTAAATTACCAAGTAACCATACCACTAGACGTGATCTCAGTAACTTCAATATTCATGAAATTCGAGTCCCATGCGCCTCCGCACCCATCATCACCGGCATCTTCGATCCCGTAGGAAACGCGACGTCCATCTCGTATCAGTATACAAACGCCATGGCGTACCCCGCTAACCTGCCATTAATCACTCAGTACAGAACTCTTCTTGCTACCTATCCTTACTCCTCGATACAACACGTACATAACTATGTGGTGGATGACGCAGAATGACTAATCATAGCCCTCAAAACAGATGGTTACACCCAGACCACATCCCTGGCCCCGCGCACATCATCCTATCTTGGCAAACGAAGTGACCAATCAAAACTCAGCCACGGACTTGATAGTAAAACTACAGACAGTGACTGACCAGAATTTGCTCTACCGCTGAAATTCGAGTCTGAGCCCCATACTCATCTCAGTGTAGTACTACTTAACTTGATTGGGCAGCCTTCCCCCTTCGTAACGGTCTTTGACGATCATCACGACTGCTCTCCGCGTGCCCACACCGACACTCCGATCCCTCACTCTTTCTATGACTCTGGGGCCCCAAAGCCTTGGTGTAGAAACTATGTTCACATAAATCCATTCAACCGAATATTGGACCTCCCTCCAGTATGGACAACTTATACACGTACTGTACTCACTGCTTCGCAGCAGCCCCCTTAGCACATCAATGAGGCATCAGTCCTGTTCCAACACGAGCGACCAGCTCGGCCGCGCACAATGCCTCAAATTGATGTTGACGAGTTCACTTAACTTGAATCCAACTGTCCCTCTTCATTCGTATAGACCATCTAGAATTTACATACACTTACATGTTACGGCTCATCCTCTACCTCCGGTAATCCGATCACGTGATTGTCATACTGGATCCGTCTTACCCGACATCCCTCTTTCGTGCGTGTTTCTCACGGTTTCGCTGAGCCAATACTCCGGGGTAAAACTACTTCTACCGTCCGAGCTCTCGTACCCGCCACTGTAGCTCCAGGACAGTTAAAGCGAATAGCCAAGCCTAAGACGATAAGCGCCGCCTTCTCTATCATATACCACATGCTACTCGTTAATCAATCATGTACGCCACTGGGCTCCCTTCGCTCTTTGCCTGATAAAACATCAGGCTACGAGATACTAGCGTTCGTGGCCCGTCGTGTTAGCTCATAGCAACTAGCATCAGTTTATAGTGATACACATCAGCACACTTTCTGGCCCCTGGCTTTCCGAACAATCTGTAATCCAGATCTACTATGTTCCAAGGATAAGTTCCGCTTCACACGATCTTACATGAAGCTGTCCCTTACTGGTTCAGAACCCGCATTGATCATCTCTCCAGCACTGTTCGATCATCAGAATACATCCACAGGCAGGCCCTCGCAGCTTATAACAGTTATCCACTGACTCTGCGCGCAATATCTATCCAACAGCGGACAACTTCCTGTATACAGGACCAAACGCTATCCGGCCCACCATCGTTCTTAATCACTGGTGAGCTCACACACATCGCATGACTCGCGCCCGCTCTCTACAGTAGCACTATCTCGGGAACCCCTCTAAGACTCACGCTTCACATAAGTACGAAAACTGGGTCCCTCTATACTACACTAGTACCAACTGCTCTCCCGTCAACTCACAGGTGTATCACGCAATACTTTGCACTGGGACCCCACGGTCTAACGAGTTCTTCAGACATTAGAATTGCACTCCGGCACCCTCGAGGGCCTAAATAACTACACTGATACAATCTGACGGCCGCTTCTAGACAAGTACTCAATCTACTAATACCTGGGCCTGTTATCTCTGAACTGGCTCACTTAAAAAGCATCTTACGAATCTGGCCACCCCATTGCTAACAGTACAGACTCCCTGATCCCGTTTAAACTCGCCTATGCACCGGCAGGTGTCCTGAGTGTCCTCTTGTAAATGCGACGTCTAAGTAGAGCGCTGACTAACCATGGGCACCCTACTCGATAATACGTCCCAGGGTACGACCTTCTAGATCTTCATCGACGCCGTTAATGCTGAGTGTCGAGCAACCTGAGTGTACCACTGAATTATCTGGGAGCGTGACATGTACTATATTGAACCTGGGCGCCCTGCCCGTCATGCGGAACTCAACAGTCTTATCTGGCAACGGACTTTGGTCCCCACCGTTGAATGATATTCGTGTATCGAAACATCAGTATATGAATTCAAACATCTCGGATCCCGCACTCAATTCACACGATATCGGATACACAGTCAATCCATAACTAACGCAGCTCGACCAGCCTACTTTTCATCTCCACTGGCATCAGTTCTATCAACGTTCGTTACTGCCTCAACTTAACAAGTAAACGATCACACAAACTGGGCCCTTCTACTGTAAACCCTGTACCTTATTCTGGCCCCCGATCTACCAGATCACAACAACTGGCCGGAAACCCATCCTTAACCAGTATCCGATGCTATAGTCTGTGTGCCCTCCCCCCAGGAAACTGAGTCACCCCCTCTAGTAACGACTAACGCGAGATGTAAACTTGTGCCCGACAGGCTGACGACATACCATGGCCCCAATCTCACTGATCCCCACTTTACAAATCTGGCGCCCCCCTTTCAACAATTGTACCTTGGACTCCAAACAAACCTTGGACCCCCTCTTCATCTCTTAACCCCGACAGTCTAATCGACTATACTCTGGCTCCCCTCTAACAGCTACCACCACTGGTCGTCCGCCCCCTGCTAGCACAGCTCGTCAGTAGACTACCTGGATGATACGGCCTCCTCTACCAGTACTATACTCGGTCCCTCGCAATCCCAATCTCTATGACCAGATAATACACAAGCTATGCCCCTTCTAACAGTACAATCACTTGTGCTCAATACCGTCTAACACGATCTTTTCAGACTTACCTGCGCGTCCTGTGTCTCTCCCCCCTCTAGACTGTTGAATCCAATATAGCTACGGGCCACATCTCATCAAGCCGCAGTCAATTTAAGACAACACGACTAATAGGCTCGATCCATCGACCCTCTTTCAGTCCTGCCGTGCCTTTTCCGACGGTGAACGTCCCTCGTAACCAGGATACAACGAGCACAGTGGGACCCATTATACAGCCTAACGAAGGTGACGACCGAAATGTCGATAGTGGCGCTCGGAAAATGCCTATATCTTCCGGCGTAACAGTACTACAGCGGCAGTGATACAGCGCACAAGCGTCTTGTGATGACCTGACGATCTGCTCACTTCCATAATGCTCATATCTAGGTACTTATCGTTTAAATTAAGGATGCAACTGATGAAACTGTTTCAACACTACTGATGCTCATAATAACGTACAAAGTACGATCTTCCAATACTAGTGAATACGGTATCCAGATTAAACACCCTCAAATGCTGTCCTAAAGCAACCAATGAGCGTGTTTATCATTCGATCTGTCCGAGTCTACTCTACTTTAGCGCCGCGATGGCAACTTATCACTAACACTCTCCGGCTACAATTACTCGAAGCAATACACCCACCAAAAACCCAATAGGGGACGAGTCACAAAACCAGGCTTACCTAAGGTCATGATTCCCATATATACAAGGACCACGCAGTTGATACTGCCTCTGAGATACGAGAAATCAATATACCCAGGTCACTCGAACAGCCCGAACGAGCCCAAACCATAGACACACTACCACATCTAAGAGATGCCCACGCCAAATTCACACCGCGATCCTTATCACCTGGTCTTCCCTCTGGGTGGTGTCAAGTCCTCACCCGTGGCTATGAAGACATAGATCGGAGCCCCTCCATGAGAGCTTAGGGCCTACAACGTAGGTCCCTCTAACCAGTTTGAGCAGCCCCAACTGGCACGGCCCCTCGGTGCTTCCTAATGGAGAGTGCGTAGTCCTTTAGCAATCTCCTTAGTGATGGCAATGCCACCTTCTAACCCACAAGGTCTAACGAACTGGCGACCACCGAGGTCAAAACAGACCGGGTACAACTGGCCCGTGCTATAAACAGTATGCAGAAACTGGACCATCCCTGCTAAGCAGATACTAACTTTGGCTTCCCATGCATCAACACGTACAAAACATTGAGCCCCCTTTCTAGCGCCCACCGAGTCTAACCCGCGTCGGCCCCACTCTAATACAGTGTACAACTGGCCCTCTTAAACAGTACAACTGCCCTTCTGAACCAGTACCAACTGGCCCCTCCGTCTAACAGGTACAACTGGCCCTCTAACAGTCTACAGAATAACTGGCCCCTACTAACCAGTACAACTTGCCCCTCTGACGTAACACTGGCCCCCTTGCTGACAGTAAACAAAGGCCCATCTAACAGTGACCCAAATCCTGGCCCCTCTCTAACAGTCAACATATAGGCCCAGCTCTGGGCCCCCCTAGTATTGAGAGAATGGGTACTTAGTAGAACGCAACCACTGAGCTATAGACTCCACAAAAGCGGAATTAGGCTGATTCCACTCATGCTCGCTCGATCATATGCACGATATGTATGGACTTATAAGCAATCTGCATCAGTCAACATCATTATACAACGAAACTTTTGTCTATAGTGAACATGACTACATCCCCCCTGAGTACCTGCATGATGCAAGTACTGCAGTTCATTCCTGGCCCATAGGCTTGCGATGAGCCCTGTCTGTAGGCCATGCCAGTCATTCCTGGCCTTAGCTAGTTATCCCTGGTCTGTATGCCATGCCACAGTTCCTCCGGCTTCTTAAGACTCGGTTAGCCCTGGTCTGTGAGGTATGCCAGTTACTCTTTGGCCTTAGGCTGGTCTAAGCCTTGGTCTGTAAGCTCCAATAAGCCAGTTATCCTTGGCCTTAGCTGGTTTAGCCTGGCTTTAGCATTGCCAGTTCATCCGTGGCCACTTACTGCTCACGTTGAGCCCTGGTGCTGTAGGGTATGCCAGCTTCATCCGTGCGCCTTAGCTGGTTAGCCTGTCTTGTAGCGTTATCGCCAGTTATCCTGCCTTAGTGGTTAGCTGGTCTGATAGCCATGCCAGTTCTCCTGCGCCTTTAGTGGTTAGCCCTGGTCTGTAGCCCACTGCCAGTCACATCCTGGCCTTAGGCTGTTAGCCCTGTCTGTAGCTCATGCCAAGTTCCTCCTGGCCTTAGCTGGTTAGCCCTGGTCTTCAGTTGCAGCCTACATTGGCCTACGTCGTTCTGTACTGCAACTGTTAAAGAGGGACTACCCTAAACAGCAACTTTTCCTTTTAAAACGGCCAATGTGGCATCGATATGAGTGAGACATTTATTCTAGTGTCTAAATGGACTAAAGTCTCAGTTTCGTCCCAAAACGGAGATTTTCAAGATGATGGGAAGAAATTGAATGTCATGGAATGAAAGGTACCGTAACAGTTTTCCGTGGGTTGGGTTTATTTAAATCCCGCCCACAGCTGGCAGCACCCAAATAATCATCAGTTCAGAGCGCAGCTGCACACGACCTGACCGTATTACCCATAGTCCATTTGGTTTGACATTTGATTTCCCTGTGGGACTAGTTGGGGACCATCAGTAAATTACAACAATGTACACGGGACAATATTTTAAAATGTCAGTAGCTCCAACTGTCAATGACTTAACAACCTCAGAGCAACTATAAATTGTAGAAAGTCATATACATATATTAAAAGCATTTAATGAGACGACTTAAAGATGTGCAACATGAAAATATTGTCTCATTTACTTTTTATAAAACATTGACGGTCCCTAACTATCCCCAGAGATAGGCTACCGTTAGTCAAAGGTCGCACACCTGCCAGCTGAAGCTAATTGGCGATAGAAGTTAGCTAATACTAGTTAGCCTAGGAGACTTCAATATACAACACCTGGTTAGACTGTCTTTCAGGTTATCTAGAAGGGTGAGTGACTGTTCTCTTTGAAAAATTTTGCTTGCGCATGTTTTTCTGAATCGGCAGCGCTTTGCTGTCCATCTCTGTATCGGTTTGATATGAAAACCTGATACTAGTGAACAGAACAGAGCAGTGTGTGTTTAATAGAGTAGAGACGGGGTCACTTCACATTCAGGGAAATGTATTTCTGTTTCCTGTAACTCAGCCACAGGTAGGGTGATAGGCAGACCAGGGTGTGTGTGCATGTGTTGGTGTGCAAGACAGTTCATTAAACCCAATCGCAATGTTAACCACCTTATTCGTCTGTCGTCTTGGGAATTAAGAATATCGTAACCCGTTTCTATGATAATGAAAATAATCTGAATTTCTCATTCTATGGTACGTTATCCAAAGCAGAAAACTATCGTAGGACTCTCTAGTGTACTAACAGAGGCAAGAAGACTATAATGACCTAACAAACAGAAATGAACAGTGCTATTTGTCAAATATAATCCTCTTGTTGCCCTCGCTCTGTCCAACTTCCCATTCCTATCTCTTCTCCTCCCTCTATCTTTGTAAGACACTAGCTTCTTCATCTTATGCCCACCACCCTCTCCTCTCCTCTCCTCTCCTCTCCTCTCTTCTCCCCCTCTCTTCCTCTCTTTTCCTCTCTTCCTCTCTGTATATTGTCTCTAGTATTACATAATCAGTGATTAATTTCTCTCCTGTCTCTTGTGGGACTCTGCTTTTTTCAGGACACACAGAGGGGAAGAGAGAGAGAGAGAACAATCTCCCCAACATTACTCCTCTCTAGCTCAGTGTTGTGTCTGTCTGTGTGGAGCTCAGACCCTGTTCTAGATGGTCTGTGTGTTCTGTACCCTACTCTCTGTGTTGAGCTGTGTGTTCAGTACCCTACTCTCTGTGTTGAGCATAACACTAATGGTGTACCAATAATATATGTAAGTCGCATAATACTAATTAGTAGATACCACAGATATGTCGTCATATATAATGTAGTCATAATACGAATTAGTATGCCAATATACTAATGTTATACATGATACTATGCTAGTCATAATAGCTAATGTGTACGATAATTTAATATAGGGCTAATATAAAGGTAGTACATAAATAGAATGTAGTAGCAATGGATACTAATGTAGTACATAATATAATAGTAGTGACATAATAACTAATGGAGTACCATTAATACTGAATATAGGGCATAATACTAAAAGTGTACATACTATTGTAAGTATATAAAGACAGACAGACGACAGACAGCTATGTGTGATTGGTTTGAACCATGATGATGTAGGGAATCTGTAGGCACTGGGCTCGCATTTGGTCCAAACACATGACCCGGAATTCGATTGTCTCCCTCCACGTGTGTGTGTGTGTGTGTGGTGTGTGTGTGTTTGTTGTGTGGTGTGTGTGTGTTGGTTGTGATGTGTAGGTGTGTGTGTGTGTGTGTGTGTGAGGTCGTGTGGTGGTGTGTGTTGTGTGTGTGTGTGTGTGTGGTGTGGTGTGTGTGTGTGTGTGTGTGTGTGTCGACGCAGAGAGAGAAAAGGCTTGAAGCATGCACTAACACCGATCTAATGCTGACTCTCTGTCAGTCAGATCATCAAACACACAACCTGTCTTCTCAGCCATTTGATCAGGCCATATTGATTCCATCTCACACAACTGTCGTGTCTCGACATATTGAGTCAGCATATTGATCCATCAGCCACACAACCTGGTGTTTTCAGCCATATTGATAGCCTGATTGATCCATACAACACCTGTCTTCTGCTAGGGCCATATTGAGTGCATCAAATTGCAAGCTGTTCTTTGCTCAGGGCATATTGATCAGCCAGATTGATCCATCACCATACAACCTTGTCCTTCTCAGCAGTATTGGAATCGGCATATCATAGACACCTGTCTTCTCAGCGCTATTGATCAAGCCATATTGATCCATCACCACACCACCTGTCTTCTCGAGCAATATTGATCCATCACTTTAAGTACATACTGGTCTTCTCAGCCCATGATTGATGCCTCACTATACAACCGTGTCTTCTCAGCATATGTCTCGACTAACAACTGTCTTCTCAGCATTTGATCCGATCACTATCAACTGGTTTCTAGCATGAAGTTCATCACCATACACTGTCTTTTATGCCATAATTGATCAGGCCATTATTGATCTCACCACAACAAACCGTGTCTTTCTCAGCATAATTGGATTCCATCACTATAGCAACCTGTCTTCTAGCGGATATTTGGATCCATCATATAAAACCTGTATTCTCCGCCATACAGACTCTTTTCTAAGTAGGCTGGACGTGCTAACCTTAAACTCGAGTACTGAACACACAACCGCTCGACACAGAGAGTAGGCTACTGAACACGACAGCTCAACAAGGAGAGTAGGCTTATGGAAAACACAGTCAACACAGAGAGTAGGCTTGAGACACAAGCTCAACAGCAGAGAGTAGGGTATGGAACACACAATGCCTCAACACGAGAGTAGGCTCTGGAACACCACCAAGGAGTCAAAGCACGAGAGGGCGTAGGTTACTCGAACCAAGCACCTATGACACAGGAGTTAGGGGTACTGAACACACGCGCTCAAACACAGAGAGTAGGCGTACTGAACACACAGCTCAACCCAGAGAGCAGTGCTCGACTGAACACACACACAGCTCACACAGAGAGGTAGGGTACTGAACCACAGTCAACACAGAAGAGGCTACTGACACACACAAGCTCAACACGAGAGAGGCAGGTACTGAACACACACAAAGGCTCAACACAGAGTAGGCTACTGAACACACACAAGCTCAACACAGAGAGTTAGGGTATAAACCACAGCTGCAAACACAGAGAGCTAGCTACTGACACACAGCTCACAAGAGAGTAGGCTACTGAAACACACACATCAACACAGAGAGTAGGCACTGAACACACACGCTCAACACAGAGAGCAAGGCTACTGAACACACACACAGCTCAACACAGAGAGTAGGCTACTGAACACAACGACACAGCTCAAGAGAGTAGGTACTGAACACACGCTCAACACAGAGAGTAGGCTACTGAACACACACGCTCAACACAGAGAGCTAGGGTTACTGAACACACAGCTCAACACAGAGAGTAGGCTAGCTGAACACACAGCTAACACAGAGGTAGTGTACGGGTATCTGAACACACAGCTCAACAGAGAGATAGGCTACTGAAACACAACAAGCTCAACAGCAGAGAGTAGGGCTACTGAACACACAGCTCACACAGAAGAGTGTATGAACCAGATCGAACACGAGTAGAGGTAGGCTACTGAAGCACCACAGACCATCTAGAACAGGGTCTGAGCTCACACAACAGACACAACCTGAAGCGCTGCTAGAGAGGAGTAATGTTGGGGAGATTGTTTCTCATCTCTCCTCTTCCTCTGTGTGTCCTGAAAAAAATAGCGAGAGTCCACAGAAGAGAAGGAGAGAAATTAATCACTGATTATGTAATACTTATGCCAGAGAGAGACAATATACAGAGAGGAAGAGAGGAAAGGGAGAGGAGAGGAGAGGAGAGGGAGGAGAGGAGCGGAGAGAGGAGAGGGAGGGAGGAGAGGGAGGAGAGGCGAGGAGAGGAGAGGAGAGGAGAGGAGAGGAGAGGAAAGAGGAGAGGAGGGAGGTGGGCATAAGATGAAGAAGCTAGTGTCTTACAAAGATAGAGGGAGTAGAAGATAGGAATGGGAAGGTGGACAGAGCGAGGGGCAACAAGAGGATTATTATTTGACAAATAGCAACTGTTTCATTTTGTTGTACGGTCATTACTAGTTCTTCTGCGCTCTGTTTGTACAGCGTAGGAGTCTACGATAGTTTTCTGCTTTTGGATAGTAC
>NW_019946124.1:23714-30594 GCF_002910315.2 Salvelinus sp. IW2-2015
CTCACAGCCATAGCGACTCTTTCTTAGAGTATGGCTGGACTTCCTAACCGTTTAACTCAGTAACGTGATACACACACACAGCTCGACACAGAGCAGTAGGCTTACTGACAACAGGCTCAACACCCAAGAGTAGGCTTACTGAACATCACCAGCTTCAACCAGGGGGGAGTGGGCCTAGCATCGAACATCACAGCGTCTCAGACAACCAGAGTAGTAGGGGTTCAGCTGAAAACACAGCTCAACACGGACAGAAGGTTAGTGCTATGGACACACACAGGCTCACACACAAGAGAGTAGGTTACTGGACACACACCGAAACAGGCGTCGACCACAGAAGCGTAGAAGTTACTGACCACCGCGCAGGGCTATGCAATCACACAAGAGTTACGGCTTAATCTTGAAACACACACACTAGTCCTCAACACAGCAGAGTAGGCTTTACTGCGAACACCAGCACACATGGTGTCAAAGCACCGAGAGGGCGTAGGTGGTATCTCGAACCAAGCCCAACACAGAGACGTTAGGCTACTGAAACACCACATCACAGCGCTCAACAGAGGAGGAGCCGCGCTACTGACAATTCACGACCACCATGCCCGGAGAGAGCTATGACTACGCTGAACACACACAACAGCTCAACACCAGAGAGTAGGGTACTGACAACACACAGCTCAACACAGAGAGGTAGGCTACTGAAACACACCACAACCAGTCTCAACACAGAGTAGGCTACTGAACACACACACAGGCTCAACACAGAGCAGTTAGGTATGCAACACACACAAGTCTCAACCACAGAGAGAGGCTACTGAACACACACACAGCTCAAATCACACGAGGTAGGCTACTGAACACACACACAGCTCAACACAGAGAGAGTCTAACAGACTACACATCAGCTACTGACACAGCTCAACACAGAGCGTAGGTACTGAACACACGCTCAACACAGAGAGTAGGCTGGACGTGTCTGAACACACAGCTCACACACAGAGAGTAGGCTACTGAACACACAGCTCAACACAGAGAGTAGTACGGCTATGCTGAGACACACAGCTCCAACACAGAGTGAGGTAGGCTGTACTGAAACACACACCACATTATGGTACTACATTAGTATTATGGTACTACATTCGTATTATGGTACTACATTAGTATTATGGCCCTACATTAGTATTATGGTACTACATTAGTAGAGGAGAGAAGAGAAGAGGAGAGGAGAGGAGAGGAGAGGAGAGGGCGACTGGGGGATTCTTGATTCTGAGCTGGTCATTTTGCTCCTTGGCGTCAACAGTCAGAGGAGAATTGGAGCAGCTGTACTCTGAACTCTCTCCCTCTCATTGAAATTCAAATGTTTTTTTATTTTTATTGAATAAATAGTAGGCTACACATGGAAAATGAACATGCTATTATTATTACTACTAAAATGAATGTTGCACCACTTTTTAACATTTTTACCCCAACTATCACCAGAGGTTGATGTTTATTAGCAYGATTCTTGTCCTGGAGGCAGAACTGAGCGATGTCCCCTTGGATAGGCCAGCTGCAAAGTCAAAACTGTCTCTATTGTAAAAAAATAACAAAATAATCATGAAATTGTTTTTGGCACTGCATATAGTCATTGGTATATTAATGCCATTAGGTTTTTGTCATCAACATCACCATTATCCAAACCACAAGCTAGAACGAGCTCATTTTTCATTTCACTGGTAGAATCGGGAAGTTTCGACGACAGTTCCCTTCAGAATGGAAGATTCTCATTTAGAGGTAACGTAACGTTAGCTAGCTTGGTAGCCTAGCTGGACTAGGTCAGTTAGCTAGCTTGCTAGCCTAGCTGGACTAAGTAAGTTAGCTAGCTTGCTAGCCTAGCTGGACTAGGTAAGTTAGCTAGCTTGCTAGCCTAGCTGGACTAGGTAAGTTAGCTAGCTTGCTAGCCTAGCTGGACTAAGTAAGTTAGCTAGCTTGCTAGCCTAGCTGGACTAAGTAAGTTAGCTAGCTATGTTACAGTCCTGTATTGAACTCCTAAAGCTAAATCATGTACAGAGCATTCAGAAAGTATACAGATCACTATACTTTTTCCACATTATGTTGCGTTACAGCCTTATTCTGAAATGGATTAAATAAAATAAAAATCCTCATCAATCTACGTTGATTAGAGAGGAAACCAGGCTCTTGAGGGGTGAACCAGTCTCTACTGGTGTACTGGGGTAGAGAGGAATTAACCAGGCTCTGAGGGGTGACGCGATACTCTTACTGGTGTACTGGTGAGAGGTCTAACCGTCAGGCTGCCTGTGAGTGGTGTTATCTCTTGTGTTTTTCTGTTAGTTTTTTTTTTTTGTCCTTTTTTTCCTTTTCGTTTCTGGTGGTCGGTGTTGTGTGTTCGGTGGTGTAGTATTTGATGGTTTTTTTTTTTTTATTATTTTTCTTTTTTGCTATTGTTTTTTTTTTTTTTTTTTTTTTTTTTTTTTTTTTTTTTTTTTTTTTTTTTTTTTATTGTTGTTTTTTTCTGTCTGTGAGTTTGTGGTTGGTATTTATTTCGTTTCTTTGTCGGTCGGTGCCGGGTGGAGATCTTATATGGAATGGGCAAAATTGCATTAGGCCAAATGTCTTTCAAGATGGGTCAAAAACGTTCATAGATCACCAGCAGGTCAACATTAATAACGTTAAGTGGGGGTGTGCAGCAGTTTCAGTATCGTTCAGGATAATTCTTCGTTTTGGCTTTTCCGATGATCTTCAGGACAATGGGGGATTCTGTTTATCAAATATGACTGTTGCCCCCTTAGTAGAGGACAGTCCTTCAGTAGTACTGGTATTAACATATTGACCATGTATTCTTGATCACTTCAATTTTTTTTCATGCATGAGTTTTGTTTCTGTTTCTGTTTTGTCTAACATTGAGCTTCACTGAGATTTGTGATCTGTGTTTTTGATTTTTTGTCTTGTTTTTTTTTTTTGTGTTGTGTTTGTTTTATTATTGTTATTTGTTTTAGGGGAGTTGATGTGGCGGTTTTGTTATGGCCTGTGGCGGTGGTGACACGGGTTGGCATATGGTGTAGACACACGAACAGGAGGAGAGACAGAGCTGAGGACCAAATAGCAAAGCTCTGAAACCAGACGTGAGTCTGTATAAACTGGAAGTAGAAGGTCAGGTGTTGTTTGTCCATTAGTTACTGTAATTAGGGGAGGGTGGTAGGATGAGGGGAACATAAAAACAATTTAAATTAAAAAAAAAAATACCAAACCCTAACCACCTGTACCTCACACTACCCAGACTGCTAACCTCACACTAACACATAACTGCTAACTCACACCTAACCCACTGCTAACCTTCACACCTTAACTCACAGCTAACCTACACTCATAACCACACTCTAACCATTGCTAACGTAATGCATAACCCACATTGCTAACCGTAATGCTAACTCCTACCGATAAGTTGCTGCTGCCGTCTCTTATGACCGAAAAGAGCTTCTGGATATGAAAGAACAGCGATTACTTCACCTCGTACTGGACAAAGATTGTTCCTTTAATGAGTCCCGACGCGAAGGACATACTGCTGATATCCGGAGAACAGGCCTTTTATCTCGCTGGAAAAGACAGAAATACAAAGGGGGCGACTTCAGGGTCCTTGTGAGAATTCGTCGGCGAGGGGTAACCTCGCCCTCTACCATCCGTTCTATTGGCCAATGTGCAATCACTGGAGAATAAACTGATGATCTATCTGTCGAGACTATCCTGCCAACGGGATATTAAACTGTTATTAATCTTATGTTTCCCATGTCGTGGCTGAATGACGACACGATTGGGTGGGTTTCCCTTCATCAGCAGGACAGAACAGCTATATCTGGTAGGACCAGGGTGGGGTGTGTGTCTATTTGTCAATAACTCTGGTGCACGATGAACTGAATTCTTAATGACTTGAGGTGTATCTAATATTTTTACTATATAATTTTTATTTTTTTGTTTTATTTTTTTTTTTGTAGGTTTTTTTTTTTTTTTTTTTTGTTTTATTTTGTTTTGCTGTTTTGTTTTTGTTAGTTTTTTTTTCTTGCCCTTTTGTTTTTTTTGTATTTGTGTTTTTTTTGTGTTTTTTGCAGTTGCGTTTAGCAAGTCCGCATGCGAGCGGAGACCACACGAAAGAGAGGTGTATCTAATTATTCGAGCCGTCTATTATCCTGACCTTTATTGTGTTTTTTTTTTTTAACTTTTGTATGTTGTTGTCTTTTTGGCAGTCTGTGAAGTTGTGCATCCTCAATCCAGCTTGTTATATCTGGTACATGTGTATATGATGCTCTTTTTTATGTTTTTTTCGTTTGGCCTTGTTTTATTTTTGTTTTCTTTTTTTGGTATTGTGTTTCTTTTTTGTTTTCTTACGTTTTTTTATTATTTTACTTTTTTTTTGTGTAATTTTTTTTGTTCTATATATATTTATTGTAGTTTGGCTTTATGTCTTTTTTTTTTTTTTTTTTTTTTTTTTTTTGTTTTTTTTCTTATTGCTTTGGAGTATTATTATCTTCTTTTTATCGATTTTATTTTTTTCTGTTTTTTTCTATTTTATTTTTTTTCATGTATTGTATTTTGTAGTTTGTTTTTTGTTATTTTTTGTTTTTTTTTGTTGTGGTTTGTTTTCGTTTATCTTTATATGTTTTTTTTTTTGTTTTTTCTATTATTTGTTTCAGCATTTTGTGTTTTGTTTTGACTTAGTTTTTTATTTTTTATTCCGATTTCCGTACGGTTTTTTTTCATGGATTATGTTTGCGTGTGGTTTTTTTTTTTTTTTTTTTTTTGTAGTGTTTTTTTTTTTTTTTTTTATTCTGTTTTTTATTTTTGTATTTTTATTTTTGTCTGTTATTTTTTTTTGTTTTTGTTTTTTTCGATGATGTGTTTTTTTTTTTTTTTATTGTAGGTTAGTTGGGTAGGGTTGTGTGGTGTTCTCTTAGATACTTATTTTTTTTAGGGTGTGTGATTTTTTAGGATGATGAGGTGGGGGCAGCGAAGCGGGATGGTTGAGCGACACTAGTCAAAGACTAAACGTTTTGTTTGTTTCGTTATATTTTGCTGAAGTTACCAGTCTAGAAGAGACTACCATGGCAGAGGGCGAAATTGATTGACAGTGTGTATCTAAAAGATAGCTAGCTAGCTAATGCCAGTGCATTGGGAAAGTATTTCAGCCCTTGACTTTTTTACACATTTGTTACGTTACAACCTTATTCTAAATTGATTAAATGTTTTTTTTCCCATCAATCTACACACAATACCCCATCATGGCAAAGCAAAAACAGGTTTTCGGAAATTCTTGCAAATGTATTAACCATTTAAAACGGAAAATCACATTTACTTACAGTGCTGTGGTAAAGTATTTGCCCCTTCCTTATTTTTATTTCTTTTGCACATTTGTCACATTTAAATGTTTCAGATCATCAAACACATTTAAATATTACACAAAGATAACCCAAGTAAACACAAAATGCAGTTTTTAAGTGATGATTTATTTATTTATTATAATAGGGGAAAAAGCTATCCGAACCTTCATGGCCCTATGTGACAAAGTAATTGTCCCCCCACTTGTTATCATGAATTTACATTTTTTTGGAAAACTGAGTTCAATTTCACTAGCCACACCCTGATTACTGCCAGACCTGTTGATCAAGAAATCTCTTAAATAGAACCTGTCTGACAAAGTGAAGTAGGACAAAAGATCTCAAAAAGCAAGACATCAGCCGCGATCCAAAGAAATTCAGGAACAGAAGAGAAACAAAGTAATTGACATCTATCAGTCTGGAAAGGGGTTACAAAGCCATTTCTAAAGCTTTGGGACTCCAGCGAACCAGGTTTTCATCAAGGATCTCTTTGTACTTTTCTCCGTTCATCTTTCCCCGATCCTAACAGTCCCAGTACCTCTACCGCTGAAAAACATCCCTACATCATGGATGCTGCCACCACCATGCTTCACCGTACGGATGGTGCAAGGTTTCCTCAAGACGTGACGCTTGGCATTCAGGCCAAAGTGTTCAATCTTGGTTTCTCAACCAGAGAATCATGTTTCTCATGGTCCGAGAGTCCTTTGGGTGCCTTTTGGCAAACTCCAAGCAGGCTGCCATGTGCCTTTTGCTGAGGAGTGGCTTCCGTCTGGTCACTCTACATAAATACTGATTGGTGGAGTGCTGCAGAGATGGTTGTCCTTCTGGAAGGTTCTCCCTTCCTCTCACTCTCACAGAGGAACTACTAGAGCTCTGTCAAAGTGACTATTGGGTTTCTTGTCACTCCTGACCAAGGCCCTCGCCCTGATTTTGCTCAGTTTGACCCAGGGTTGCCAGCTCTAGGAAGAGTCTTGGATGGTTCCAAACTCTTCCATTTCAGAATGATGGAGGCCACTGTGTTCTGGGGACCTTCAATGCTGTCGCATTTTTTGGTACCCTTCCCCAGATCTGTGCCTCGACACAATCCTGTGTCGAGCTCTACAGACAATTCCTTTGACCTCATGGCTTGGTTTTTGCTTGACATTCACTGTCACTGTGGTGACCTTATATAGACAAGTGTGTGCCTTTCCAAATCATGTCCAATCATGAATTACCAGCAGTGGACTTCCAATCAAGTTGTAGAAATATCTCAAGGATGATCAATGGAAACAGGATGCACCTGAGCTTCAATTTTGAGTCTCATATGCAGAGGGTCTGAATACTTAATAAAATAAGTTTGTATGTTTATTGTTTATTTTTTTGCTAAATTATTAAACCTGTTTTCGCTTTGTCATTAATGGGTGTAGAGTTGTCAAAGATACATTTGTGGGGAATCCATTTGGGATTTCTGTTGTTATATTTTTGCATACATTTGCAAAATGTTCTAAAAATCTTTCACTTTGTCATATGGGGTAATGTGT
>NW_019946124.1:32921-34772 GCF_002910315.2 Salvelinus sp. IW2-2015
AATTACTTTGTCACATAGGGCCATGAAGGTTCGGATAGCTTTTTCCCCCTTATTAATAAATAAAATCATCACTTAAAAACTGCATTTTGTGTTTACTTGGGTTATCTTTGTGTAATATTTAAATGTGTTTGATGATCTGAAACATTTAAATGTGACAAATGTGCAAAAGAAAAATAAGAAATCAGGAAGGGGGCAAATACTTTTTCACAGCACTGTAAGTAAATGTGATTTTTCCGTTTTAAATGGTTAATACATTTGCAAGAATTTCCGAAAACCTGTTTTTGCTTTGCCATGATGGGGTATTGTGTGTAGATTGATGGGAAAAAAAACATTTTAATCAATTTTAGAATAAGGTTGTAACGTAACAAAATGTGTAAAAAGTCAAGGGGTCTGAATACTTTCCCAATGCACTGGCATTAGCTAGCTAGCTATCTTTTAGATACACACTGTCAATCAATTTCGCCCTCTGCCATGGTAGTCTCTTCTAGACTGGTAACTTCAGCAGAGATAACGAACAAACAAAAACGTTTAGTCTTTGACTAGTGATAGCTAACTAACGTTAGCGAAAAATAGTATCTTCCACCCTTGTCTGGAAAACACTACAAATAATATTGTCGATATAGCTAACTCACGCTCTGTGTGTTGGTTGTGATGTTGAATGTGTATAAATAATCTATGGTTGGTTAGTTGGTTCTCAGCTGGCTAGCAATCTTGCTTCCAGTTTAGTGATGCTAGCTAACGGCAAGCTGACTATTAAAATGTCCATGTATACAGCTGGTTGAGTGCGGTCTTAGTGCCAGCATCAGTTTGTGGTGGTAAATAGACGGCTACGAATAATATAGATAAACTCTCTTGGTAGTGTGGTCTACAGCTTATCATGAGGAATTGCTCGCCTGAGGTAGAATACCTCAAGTCATTAATATTAGTCATCGTGCACCAGAAGTTATTGACAAATAGACACACACCCCCACCCCTGGTCTTACCAGATATAGCTGTTCTGTCCTGCTGATGAAGGGAAACCCACCCAATCCGTGTCGTCATTCAGCCACGACATGGTGAAACATAAGATATAACAGTTTAATATCCCGTTGGCAGGATAGTCTCGAACAGAGATCATCAGTTTATTCTCCAGTGATTGCACGTTGGCCAATAGAACGGATGGTAGAGGCGAGGTTACCCACTCGCCGACGAATTCTCACAAGGCACCCTGAAGTCCGCCCCCTTGTATTTCTGTCTTTTCTTCACGCGAATGAAGGGCCTGTTCTCCGGATAGCAGTATGTCCTTCGCGTCGGACTCATTAAAGGAACATCTTTGTCCAGTACGAGGTGAGTAATCGCTGTTCTCATATCCAGAAGCTCTTTTCGGTCATAAGAGACGGCAGCAGCACATTATCGGTAGGGTTATGCATTACGGTTAGCAATGTGGTTATGCATTACGGTTAGCAATGTGGTTAGGTGTGAGGTTAGCAGTGTGGTTAGGTTGAGTAGCAGTGTGGTTAGGTGTGAGGTTAGCAGTGTGGTAGTTGAGGTTAGTTGGTAGGTTGGTTACGTGTGTTAGGTGTGGAGGTTAGCAGTGTGTTAGGGTTGGTATTTTTTTAATTAAATGTTTTTATGTTCCCCTCATCCTACCCACCCTCCCCTAATTACAGTAAACTAATGGACAACAACACCTGACCTTCTACTTCCAGTTTATACAGACTATCAGTCTGGTTTTCAGAGCTTTGCTATTTGTCCTAGCTACTGTCTCTCTCTCTGTCTGTGTCTCCTATGACCTTGTCAACAGCACGTCTCCTCCCCCTCTCTTCCTCTGTCAGCACCAGATCCACACTCTCATGTGAAGCCTCATTTAGA
>NW_019946125.1:0-11081 GCF_002910315.2 Salvelinus sp. IW2-2015
ATGCGGAACATATTCCAATCCGCGTGATCGAAGCAGTCTTGAAGCGTGGAATCAGATTGGTCGGACCAGCGTTGAACAGACCTGAGCGAGGGAGCTTGTTGTTTTAGTTTCTGTTTGTAGGCTGGAAGCAACATTTGGATTTAGGTTAAAGTTTGGGTGTACATTTTTTCCCCCATAATTCCTTTTACCTACATAAGGTCCGCGTTAAACATTTGACATTTTTGGACATTTTTATGCTGTACCGGAAAATTCCACCAGATGGCTACTGGCTGTATTTTGCAAATGGACAAAACATCACCAAATGGACATGGCCGTTTCTCGTAAATGGAAAAGACTTTGAAGCTGAAACTCGGTGAGCACAGGTTTGGTCAAATGTACTTTTAGCCCAGAAACAAGATGGCGTCAACACTCTGAGTTTATGCCCATTTTCTGGGATTAAAGGTCAAAAACGGTAACACAGCGCTAATTTGACCACTTAGCGTCAAAGTAAAAAAAAAAAAAAAAAAGTAAAAGATCCAGTTGAGGCGAATCCTTTAAGATTCAGAGCTCTATGTGATTTTCTGTGATTTTCTGTGATTTTCTGTGCTCACACACACAGTCAATGTGGAGTGACACAGTGTGAACCTGAAATAGTTACCTGCGTTCGAACCATCAAAGAACCGTCAGACATACCGGTGCTAGAGGCATCACTACAGACCCGGGTTCGATCCCAGGCTGTGTTGCACAATTGGCCCAGCATCGTCCGGATTAGGGGAGGATTTGGCCGGCCGGGATGTCCTTGTCCCATTGTGCTCTAGCGACTCCTTGTAGCGGGCTGGGCGCATGCACATGGTCCCCAGTTGTACTGTGTTTCCTCTGACACATTGGTGCGACCGGGTTGAGTGAGCAGTGTGTCAAGAAGCAGTGTGACTGGGCAGGGTCGTGTTTCGGAGGAAACTTGGCTCTTGACCTTCGCCTCTCTGGAGTCCTTACGGGAGTTGCAGCGATGGGACAAGACTGTAACTTCCAATTGGATATCACAAAAAAGGGGTAAAAAATATATGTAAAGTACAGATACCCCCAAGAACTACTTATGTAGTACTTAAAAATATTTTTACACCACTGGATGCATATGACATGTCACAGTAGTACGCTGGTTTATTTCTCCATCATTTGTTTCTTCTTCACAAGGTACTGGTTTCTTGACGAGTCAAATTTATTTTTATACCATATTTTTATGGGGAGGTTAGCGGGAATGGGGTGGGGGAACAGGGAGGGGAGGAGAGGCTGATGATGTTCCCCTATGATGAAAGGGGGCCGTTTGGGAAGCACTGATCTAGTTAATGACTAGAACAAATACAGCTTCGGCAACCCCATACTTCAGCCTGTTTATTTATAGACACTATGTTGCATCAGTTGGGCGTAAGGTGATAACTTCTTAGGGCTGGGATCCCGTTAACGGGATCGATATGACAACAGCCAGTGAAAGTGCAGGGCGTCAAATTCAAAACAACAGAAATGTCATTATTAAAATTCCTCAGACATACAAGTATTTAACCATTATAAAGATAAAGTGTTGTTAATCCCACCACAGTGTCCGATTTCAAAAAGGCTTTACGACGAAAGCACAACATCTCATTATGTTAGTCAGCACCTATTCACAGAAAACAGCAATTTTTCCAGCCAAAGAGAGGAGTCACAAAAAGCAGAAATAGAGATAAAATTAATCACTAACCTTTGATGATCTTCATCAGATGACACTCATAGGACTTCATGTTACACAATACATGTATGTTTTTGTTCGGTAAAGTTCATATTATATACAAAAAGTTTACATTGGCGCGTTACGTTCAGGAATGTTTGCCTCCAAAACATCCGGTGATTTTGCAGAGAGCCACATCAATTTACAGAAATACTCATACATAAATGTTGATGAAAAATACAAGTGTTATGCATGGAACTTTAGATAAACTTCTCCTTAATGCAACCGCGTGTGTCAGATTTCAAAAAAACTTTACGGAAAAAAGCAACACCATGCTATAATCTGAGTACGGCGCTCAGAGCCCAAAACAACCATAAAGATATCCGCCATGTTGTGGAGTCAACAGATGTCAGAAATATAATTATAAATATTCACTTACCTTTGATGATCTTCATCAGAATGCAGTCCCAGGAATCCCAGTTCCACAATAAATGTTGATTTGTTCAATAAAGTCCATCATTTATGTCCAAAATAACTCCTTTTGGTTTGCGCCGTTCAGTACACAATCTAAATTCACGACGCGCGGCAGGTCCAGGTAAAAGCTCAGACAAAAAGTAATATTAGAGTTTGTAGAAACATGTCAAACGATGTATAGAATCAATCTATAGGATGTTTTTAACATAAATCTTCAATAATGTTCCAACCGGAGAATTCCTTTGTCTGTAGAATGCAATGGAACAGAGCTCGCTCTCACGTGAACACGCCAGACTGGAGCTCGTGGCACTCTGCCAGACCTCTGACTCAAAGAGCCCTCATTCCCTCCTCCTTCACAGTAGAAGCATCAAACAAGGCTTCTAAGGACTGTTGACATCTAGTGGAAGCCTTAGGAAGTGGCAATATGACCAATATCCCACTGTATCTCGATAGGCCCAAGAGTTGAAAACCTACAAACCTCAGATTTCCCACTTCAGGTTTTGCCTGCATATGAGTTCTGTTATACTCACAGACATCATTCAAACAGTTTTAGAAACGTCAGAGTGTTTTCTATCCAAATCTACCAATAATATGCATATATTAGCTTCTGGGACTGTGTAGCAGGCAGTTTTACTCTGGCACCTTTCTCACAAGCTACTCAATACTGCCCCAGCCATAAGAATATAATGAGGAATATTTTAGTAATACTAATCTATTGTTTTTTGTTTTTTTGTTGCTCAATCTGATTGTTTGGGTCTAGCAGGGCCTGGCTCAGTGGGTCTGTCCACCCAGGCCCACCCATGCCTTTGTCCCTGCTAAGTTCTCATAATAATTTTGCTTTACAGAGGTAGGCTACTGAGACAGACAGGGAATGTGGCGCTCAGTGGTGAGGCTGAGGCAGGAGGAAGCAGAGGAGACAGACAGGGATGTGGTGCTCAGTGTTGAGGCTGAGGCAGGAGGAGCCGAGAGAGGAGAGAGAGGTTAATACAGTGGTTCCCAAACGTGGGGTCGGGCCCCATGTGGGATCCCAGAGAAAAATCTGTACTAATCTTATCAAACAAGTTAGGAACTTAAAAAAAGAAGATATGTTTCAATATGAACATCTCCATAGGACCTATCTTCCCTATAGGCTACATTAAAATACAACCCCTCTATGTTTCAATAGGAACATCTCTACAGGACCTATCTTCCATACGTCACTCATTAATTCAAGCCACACCCACCAAACGGAGCAAACGTAGGCTACCTCAAAGTCTGTTCAGAATGATGAAGAATGTTTTGGGGAAATGTGTCTTTCGATAAGTTGGTTCTGTTTAAAGCAATGTAGCGAATGTTCAATCGATCTCAATGTACTGACTATGTCGACGTGTTAAAGTAGTGCCAAGCGTTTTTACTTTCTGAATTGATAGAGTTACACCGACAGTTTAAAGTAATACAGAAATTATTCGTTTTTCAGTTGGGTGTTGGGATATAATTATCAAATTATCAGTAAAGTTTTGTAACGGATTTTTCTTAACAGAGGAAGTTATTTTAGGTTTTGTGTTTGGGCAGGGCCGGGCCCGGACCTTAGATTTGGCAATCAGGCCCAGGTAGGTACACTCTTAGAAAAAAAGTGTACCTTAAATGGTTCTTCGGCTGTCCCCATAAGAGAAACCCTTTGAAGAACTCCCGTGGTTCCACGTAGAGCCCTTTCCACAGAGGGTTCTACATGGAACCCAAAATGATTCTACCTGGAACCAAAAAAGAGTTTCTCTTAATGCGAAGAACCCTTTTTGGAAACCTTTTTTCTAAGAGTGTAGGGCCTAAACTCACGGCATGGGTAGGGCTTGGGCTTAAAATTCATACCCATGCAGGGCTCTACTATGACACAGGGAGTAACAGTAGTCTTTACTGTATGCAGTGCAGGGTTCTACTATGAACACAGGGTATAACAGTAGTATTTTACTGTATGCAGTGCAGGCTCTAGAAATGTATCTGATCTTTCCCTTGTAGAGAGACAGATGTATTGCAAGGCAGGCTTCTGTCCATTATAAAAATGAGGATTATGAAAAATCTTAAAATTTACCATAGAGACAGATTGTCGCACACAAACACACACACAAACATTTTATTGAGCAGAGTTTTAGAGGAGAGGTGGGGAGAGAGGGAGAATAAGTGATAGAGGAAGAGGGGAGATAGAGGGGATAGAGGAGAGATGGGGAGAGAGGGAGAATGGATAGAGGAGAGGGGGAGATAGAGAGGGATAGAGGAGAGGTGGGGAGAGAGGAGAGAGAGAGAGAGAGAGGAAAGAGAGAAAGAGAGAAAGAGAGAGAGAGAGAGAGACTGTCATTTTTCCAGTCCTACTGTCTAACCCTATACTATTCTACTGTAGCCCCTTGACACAGCAGACATAGTGATGAAGCTACTCTCTCAAAATATTTCCTTCCTTATTGCCCTATGTGATAATCAATGTGTTAACAATATGTGTGTGTGTGTGTGTGTGTGTGTGTGTGTGTGTGTGTGTTGTGTGTGTGTGTGTGTGTGTGTGTGTGTGTGTGTGTGTGTGTGTGGTGTGTGTGTGTGTGTGTGTGTGTGTGTGTGTGTGTGTGCATGTTCCAGAGTGTGACAAGAAGCTAAGGAGTGATGGGTACGCAGTTCACAGTACTTCTCTCAAAACCCGCCTACCTCAGTTCTAGCCTATCAGAGGACAGGCTGCATGATGACAAGGCCAGGAAAGGACAGAAGACGGAAAAGGTACACGCACGCACGCAAGCACGCACATACACACACACACAGACACACACACACACCCCCCCCCCCCCACACACACACACACAAAAACACACACACTACTTTCTTCATTGGTGAAGAGTTCAGGAGATAAACACATGATTTTGACAGTTTGACAGTTTGAAAGTTTGACAGTTTAACAGTTTGACAGTTTAACAGTTTAACAGTTTGACAGTTTAACAGTTTGACAGTTTGACAGTTTGACAGTTTGACAGTTTGACAGTTTGACAGTTTGACAGTTTGACAGTTTGACAAGTTTGACAGTTTGACAGTTGACAGTTTAACAGTTTAACAGTTTGACAGTTTAACAGTTTAACAGTTTAACAGTTTGACAGTTTGACAGTTTGACAGTTTACAGTTTAACAGTTTAAACAGTTTGACAGTTTTCAGTTTGACAGTTTGACAGTTTGACAGTTTAACAGTTTGACAGTTTGACAGTTTGACAGTTTGACAGTTTGACAGTTTGACAGTTTGACAGTTTAACAGTTTGACAGTTTGACAGTTTAACAGTTTGACAGTTTAACAGTTTGACAGTTTGACAGTTTACAGTTTAACAGTTTTAACAGTTTGACAGTTTACAGTTTACAGTTTGACAGTTTGACAGTTTGACAGTTTGACAGTTTGACAGTTTGACAGTTTTTAACAGTTTGACAGTTTGACATTTTAACAGTTTGACAGTTTACAGTTTTGACAGTTTAACAGTTTAACGTATAACAGTTTGACAGTTCGACAGTTTGACAGTTTAACACTTTGACAGTTTCTTGCAGAATCCATGCCCCAAATATATACACTCTCAACAAAAATAAAGGGAACACTAAAATAACACATCCTAGATCTGAATGAATGAAATATTCTTATTATATATTTTTTTCTTTACATAGTTGAATGTGCTGACAACAAAATCACACAAAAATGATCAATGGAAAATCAAATTTATCAACCCATGGAGGTCTGGATTTGGAGTCACACTCAAAATTAAAGTGGAAAACCACACTACAGGCTGATCCAACTTTGATGTAATGTCCTTAAAAACAAGTCAAAATGAGGCTCAGTAGTGTGTGTGGCCTCCACGTGCCTGTATGACCTCCTATAACGCCTGGGCATGCTCCTGATGAGGTGGCGGATGGTCTCCTGAGGGATCTCCTCCCAGACCTGGACTAAAGCATCCGCCAACTCCTGGACAGTCTGTGGTGCAACATGGCGTTGGTGGATGGAGCGAGACATGATGTCCCAGATGTGCTCAATTGGATTCAGGTCTGGGGAACGGGCGGGCCAGTCCATAGCATCAATGCCTTCCTCTTGCAGGAACTGCTGCAGCCACATGAGGTCTAGCATTGTCTTGCATTAGGAGGAACCCAGGGCCAACCGCACCAGCAATTGGTCTCACAAGGGGTCTGAGGATCTCATCTCGGTACCTAATGGCAGTCAGGCTACCTCTGGCGAGCACATGGAGGGCTGTGCGGCCCCAAAGAAATGCCACCCACACCATGACTGACCCACCGCCAAACCGGTCAGGCTGGAGGATGTTGCAGGCAGCAGAACGTTCTCCACGGCGTCTCCAGACTCTGTCACGTCTGTCACATGTGCTCATGTGAACCTGCTTTCATCTGTGAAGAGCACAGGGGCGCCAGTGGCGAATTTGCCAATCTTGGTGTTCTCTGGCAAATGCCAAACGTCCTGCACGGTGTTTGGCCTGTAAGCACAACCCCCACCTGTGGACGTCGGGCCCTCATACCACCTCATGGAGTCTGTTTTCTGACAGTTTGAGCAGACACATGCACATTTGTGGCCTGCTGGAGGTCATTTTGCAGGGCTCTGGCAGTGCTTCTCCTGCTCCTCCATGCACAAAGGCGGAAGTAGCGGTCCTGCTGCTGGGTTGTTGCCCTCCTACGGCCTCCTCCACGTCTCCTGATGTACTGGCCTGTCTCCTGGTAGCGCCTCCATGCTCTGGACACTACGCTGACAGACACAGCAAACCTTCTTGCCACAGCTCGCATTGATGTGCATCCTGGTGAGCTGCACTACCTGAGCCACTTGTGTGGGTTGTAGACTCTGTCTCATGCTACCACTAGAGTGAAAGCACCGCCAGCATTCAAAAGTGACCAAAACATCACCCGGAAGCATAGGAACTGAGAAGTGGTCTGTGGTCACCACCTGCAGAACCACTCCTTTATTGGGGTGTCTTGCTAATTGCCTATAATTTCCACCTGTTGTCTATTCCATTGCACAACAGCATGTGAAATTTATTGTCAATCAGTGTTGCTTCCTAAGTGGACAGTTTGATTTCACAGAAGTGTGATTGACTTGGAGTTCATTGTGTTGTTTTAAGTGTTCCCTTTATTTTTTTGAGCAGTGTATTTCTATTAGCTCACCACATAGCCAAACACACAAACGCCATTTATTCACAGCCAAGGTAGCTTTCACAAAACCCAGAAATAGAGATAAAATTAATCACTACCTTTGGACAACTTCTCAGATGACAGTCTTATAACATCATGTTATACAATACATTTATGTTTTGTTCGAAAATGTGCATATTTAGAGCTGCAAATCGTGGTTTTACATTGTGAATACGTAGCCACAATGCACCAAAATGTCAGGAGATATTTTGGACAGTCACCTAATCTAACCAAAGAACTCATCATAAACTTTACTAAAAAATACATGTTGTACAGCAAATGAAAGATACACTGGGTCTTAATGCAACCGCTGTGTTAGATTTTTTAATAACTTTAGCACAACATACAGCATGCAATATTGTGAGACAGCGCCCTACAATTCTCCGCCTTGTTGGAGCCAACATAAAACACAAAAATACGAAATAACATCATAAATATTCTCTTACTTTGTGATCTTCCATCAGAATGTTGTGCAAGGAGTCCTAGTTCCAGAATAAATCGTTGTTTGGTTTTAGAATGTCCATTTCTTCTGTCGAATCAGCAACTTTGGCTAGCCATGTGGGCTCACGTGTCCAAGAAATCGTTGCGCCTGGAACAAATATTCCAAAAGTCCCAATAAAACATTGAATAAACTGGTCAAACTCGGTTGAAAAATCCTACTTATGATGTTTTTCTCATATGTATCCAATAAAATCAGAGCCGGAGCATTTCGTCGTGTATACATAACGCATTTCAGAGACAATGTGGAGTTCCCCTGTGCGCCATTGAAAACTGACAAAAGAGCGGACCTGTTACTCCAAAAGCTCTCATTCGGCCTCACATCAAGCTAGACACCCCATTCAACCTCTACTGCCTCTTGAACATCTAGTGGAAGGCGTATGAAGTGCATACAGATCCATAAATATAAGCCAGTTGAATAGGCAGGCCCTGACACAGAGCCCCATTTTCAGAATGTTCACTTCCTGTCTGGAAGTTWGCTGCCAAATGAGTTYTGTTTTACTCACAKATATAATTCAAACAGTTTTAGAAACTTCAGAGTGTTTTCTATCCAATAGTAATAATAATATGCATATTGTATGATCTAGAACAGAGTACGAGGCCGTTTAATTTGGGCACGATTTTTTCCCAAAGTGAAAACAGCGCCCCCTATTAAGAAGAAGTTTTAAGGGAGTATGCGAGCATACTCGTTTGAGTTCAGAACTAGCCAAACCGAAGAATGCTGAAGCCTTTAATCTGCATTCAATCTTCTCTTTTCTCATTTCCTCTCATATGCTCTCCTCTCCTTTCCTTTCCTCTCCTTTCCTCTCCTTTCTTCTCCTTTCCTTTCCGTTCCTATCCGCTCATTTCCTCTCCTTTCCTTTCCGTTCCTATCCTCTCCTTTCCTCTCCTTTCCTTTCCTTTCCTCTCCTCTCCTCTTTCAGAGGTCCAAGCTGCTGGACTATCTGTCTCAGTCCTGCTTCTCAGTCTGCTGGAGGAGAAAGGTACCACAGGCCCTACTGGGGCTAGCCTGAGATAGTAGTTACTATAGCCTTTAACTACCTCTGTGTGCTGTAGCTCACTGGGCTCCATAGTGGTTTGTGCTAGCGTTTAGCCTGTGTTAGCAATTAGCCTGTGCTAAGTGTTTAGCCTGTATTAGCTAACTGGGGGTTGTGGATAATAATCTAAGTTATTAATTCTTCCTTGTCATTTTTCTCTCTCCATCAGTCTACAGCGGCATCCCCAGACGAGGACCTCTTGGCATATTCGTTCCGGCCGCCGCCGAGCCCCCCGTTTAACTTTTACGAAGACATTGATGACACAGTTAATGGGGGTGACATCATGACTAATGTCTGTGACCTCACAGTCGCCGAAGAAACGGAATGGTCCAAGCCCCTCCCCCTGCCGACACCAGAGGAGAAGATGAGGCAGCAGGCGCAGGCCATCGCCGCTGACATAGTACCCATCAACATCACTGGTACACACACACACATACCTCACCATGCTCTACGGAGGAGGATGAAAACCGAAGAGATCTTCCCAGATATCCATTTTAACCCTCAGTATGTATGTGTAACAGTCGTTTCTCTCCCCTCCATCCAGGTGAAAGTTTTGAGCGTCAGGCCAGTTTCCGGCGAGCGTTAGCCAACACRGACACTCTGATCCGTCATCCCCGGAACAAACTCACACGTCGCAAGACCATCACCGGAATACCTGATGACATCACCAGAGATCTGGGTATGGCTCTACGCTGTGTGTGTGTGTTTGCACCCAGACCTTGTCTTTAGTAAACTTTATAACCTCTCCCTTTCTCTCTCCTGTTTCCCCTTTCTGTCTCTCTGTCTCTCTGTCTCTCTCTATCTCTGTCTCTCTCCGTCTCTCTGTCTCTGTCTCTGTCTCTGTCTCTCTCTCAATTTCAATTCAATTCAAAGGGCTTTATTGGCATGGGAAACATACTGTATGTTAACATTGCCAAAGCAAGTGAAATAGATAATAAATAAAAGTACAATAAACAATAGAGAAAATGAACAGTATACACTAAACTCACAAAAGTTCACTCTCAGTTCCGAAGGAATAGAGACATTTCAAATGTCATATTATGGCTATATACAGTGTTGCAACGATGTGCAAATGTAAAAATAGTTCCATGGCGTACACATCAATGACAATTTGAAATGTTCCACCAACACAGACAGTGTTCTTCAGGAGGCTGAAGAAATTCAGCTTGGCCCCCTAAGACCCTCAGAAACGTTTACAGTTGCACAATTGAGAGCATCCTGCTGGGCTGTATCACCACATGGTACGGCAACTGCACCGCCTGCAACCTCAGGGCTGTCCAGATGATGGTGCAGTCTGCCCAACGCTTCACCAGTGGCACACCGCCTGCCCTTCAGGACACCGACAGCACCCGATGTCATAGGAAGGCCATAAAGATCATCAACACATCAACCACCCAAGTCACGGCTATCATCCAGAGGAAGGTCAGTACAGGTGCATCAAAGATGGGACCGTGAGACTGAAAAACAGCTTCTACCTCAAGGGCATCAGACTGTTAATATCCATCACTAGCCACTACCACCCGGTTACTCAACCCTGCACCTTAGAGGCTGCTGCCCGTATACATAGACATGGAATCACTGGTCACTTTATGGAACACTAGTCACTTTAATAATGTTATCTACTGCTTTACCTATCTCATATGTTTATACTGTATTCTGTATTTTAGTCAATGCCACTCCGACATTGCTCGTCATCATATTTATATATTTCTTAATTCCAGTATTTTACTTTTAGATTTGTGTATTGTTGTGAATTGTTAGATACTACTCCACTGAACAATATAATTTTGCTACACCCACAATAACATCTGCACACAGTATTATACAGTTGAAGTCGGAAGTTTACGTACACTAAGGTTGGAGTCATTAAAACCCGTTTTTCAACCACTCCACAGATTTCTTTGTTAACAAACTATAGTTTTGGCAAGTCGGTTAGGACTCTACTTTGTGCATGACACAAGTAATTTTTCAACAACAATTGTTTACATACACATTATTTCCACTTATAATTCACATACAGTCACATACAATTCCAGTGGGTCAGAGTTTACATACACTAAGTTGACTGTGCCTTTAAACAGCTTGGAAAATTCCAGAAAATTTTTCATGGCTTTAAATCTTCTGATAGGCTAATTGAATCATTTGATCATTGAGGTGTACCTGTGGATTTATTTCAAGGCCTGCACAGTGCCTCTTTGCTTGACATCATGGGAAAATCAAAAG
>NW_019946125.1:15447-16768 GCF_002910315.2 Salvelinus sp. IW2-2015
ATATATATGTTGAAGAGGGTGGTGCTCAAGCTGCATCCCTGTCTCACCCCACGGCCCTGTGGAAAGAAATGTGTGTGTTTCTTGCCAATTTTACCAGCACACTTGTTGTTTGTGTACATGGATTCTATAATGTGTGTTTTTGAAATCACCAAATCATAAGAAGACTTTGCCTTTAATTTGGTTTATTTGTTTGTCAATTAGGGTGTGCAGGGTTAATATGTGGTATGTCGTACGGTAATTTGGTAAAAGCCAATTTGACATTTTCTCAGTACATTGTTTTCACAGAGGACGTGTACTCTATCTTTTCCTCTCCTCTCCTCTCCTCTCCTCTCCTCTCCTCTCCTCTCCTCTTTTTTCTTATCCTCTCCCATCCTCTCTTCCTCTACAGAACATGAAGCTGATGAAGAGCCAGGGTGTAGTGGAACAGTGGTTCAGCCTGGTCAGGACTCTACTTTGGGCCGGATCGGCATTGTCAACACAGCCCTGCTACAGAGCACTATCATGAGGCGCTCACACACCCAGTCACACACGCCCTCACATGCCCCAGAGGCCGGCCAGACGGGGGAGGAGAGAAGAGAGGAGGGAATGTTGGATGAGGAGAGCGTGATGGATAAGAGAGAGGAGGAGGAGAGGAGAGTGGTGAAGTCATCAGTGTGTCGGATCCAGGCCCAGAGAGTACAGGGCATCTCTTCTCTGATGAATTCTCTCACCCCGACCCTCAACCCTAACCCCTCCTTTACTCCTAACCCTCACCCTCACCCTAGCCTCACCCTCAACCCTAACCCCTCCTTTACTCCTAACCCTCACCCTAGCCTCACCCTCAACCCTAACCCTTCCCTTAAGATTCACCCTCACCCTAGCCTCACCCTCACCCCCTCATCTTCCATGGGCAGTGTCTCCCTGGCGGGTGAAGATGGAGGGGAGGGCTTCCACAGCCTCCCTCGTGAGAACACCTTGTCCTCTGTGAGCAGCTGCCTCACCGCCCCCTACAGGACATTCTGTGACACTGCACCCTGCTCTATGGTGAGTATACACTGAGTGTACAAAACATTAAGAACACCGTCCTAATATTGAGTTGCACCTGCTTTTGCCCTCAGAACAGCCTCAATTAATAGGGGCATGGACTCTACATGGTGTCGAAAGCGTTCCACAGGGATGCTGGCCCATGTTGAATCCAATTTTTCCCACAGTTGTGTATTTGTATTTATTATGGATCCCCATTACTCTTCCTGGGGCCCAGCAAAATTAAGGCAGTTTATACAATTTTAAAACATTACAATACATTCACAGATTTCACAACACACTGTGTGCCCTCAGGCCC
>NW_019946125.1:17568-19752 GCF_002910315.2 Salvelinus sp. IW2-2015
CTACTGCATCAATATGTTTTGACCATGACAGCTTACAATCTAGTGTTACTCCAAGCAGTTTAGTCATCTCAACTTGCTCAATTTCCACATTATTTATTACAAGATTTAGTTGAGGTTAAGGGTTGAATGAGTGCTTTGTTCCAAATACAATGCTTTTAGTTTTAGAAATATTTAGAGCTAACTGTCAGGCCCTTGCCATAGAGAGGCTTTTATTCTCTATTTTTGTTAGGCCAGGGTGTGACTAGGGTGGGCATTCTAGTTTCTTTATTTCTATGTTTTCTATTTCTTTGTTTTTGGCCGAGTGTGGTTCCCAATCAGAGGCAGCTGTCTATCGTTGTCTCTGATTTGGAATCATACTTAGGCAGCTTTTTTCCCACCTGTGTTTTGTTGGTAGTTATTTTCTGTTTAGTTTCTGTTACCTGACACACCTGTTCGCTTTCGTTTTGTTACTTTGTTCAAGTGATTTTTGATAAATAAATAATCATGAACACTTTTCACGCTGCGCTTTGGTCCACTCCTTCCGATGACGTTACAGAACTACCCACCATCAAAGGACCAAGCAGCGTGGTAAAAAGGACGAGTGGACATGGGAGGAGATCCTGGACGGAAAAGGACCCTGGAGGCAGGCTGGGGAGTATCGCCATCCAAGGGAGGAGATAGAAGCAGCA
Organism: Salvelinus sp. IW2-2015; assembly: GCF_002910315.2. NCBI lineage: Eukaryota > Metazoa > Chordata > Actinopteri > Salmoniformes > Salmonidae > Salvelinus > Salvelinus sp. IW2-2015. Next base: position 18,237 of record NW_019946125.1, read on the forward strand.
AGAGCGGAACGGCGAAGATACGAGGAATTAGAGGAACGGCGACGAGACCAGGAGTCACGACAACAACGGGAGCCCGAGAGGCAGCCCCCCCCAAAAGAATTGGGGGGTGGCACACGGGGAGATTGGTGGTGTCAGGGTTTAGACCTGAGCCAACTCCCCGTGCTTACCGTGGGGAGCATGTGACCGGTCAGGCACCGTGTTATGCGGTGAAGCGCACTGTGTCTCCAGTGAGCATTCACAGGCCGGTGCGCTCTGTGCCAGCGCCCCTCATTTGCCGGGCGGAATTGGGCATCCAGCCAGGACGGGTTGTGCCAGCTCTCCGCTCGTGACCTCCAGTGCGCCTCCACGGCCCAGTGTATCCGGTGCCAGCTCCACGCACCAGGCTTCCAGTGCATCTCCCCAGCCTGGTAAGCCCTGTGGCAGCTCCACGCACCAGGCTTCCCATACGTCTCCCCAGTCCGGTGAGACCTGTTCCGGTTCCACGTACCAGGCCTCCAGTATGTCTCCCCAGCCTGGTAAGCCCTGTGGCAGCTCCACGCACCAGGCTTCCAGTACGTCTCCTCAGTCCGGTGAGACCTGTTCCGGTCTCACTCTTTCTAAAGACTGTTGACATCTAGTGGTAGCCCTAGGAACTGCAATCGGGGACGATTTCGCCCTATTATATAAGTGTCAGCCATTGAAATCAGTGGTATGCTGATTTTTTTGTTGTTGATGGTTTGTCCTCGGGGTTTCGCCTGCCATTTCAGTTCTGTTATACTCACATACATTATTTTAACAGTTTTAGAAACGTTTGAGTGTTTTCTATCGAAATCTACCATTATATGCATATCCTAGCTTCTGGGCCTGAGTAGCAGGCAGTTTACTTTGGGCATGCTTTTCATCCGGACGCAAAATACCACCCCCCTATCCCAAAGAAGTTAAAGCATATATCTGCGGCGTAAAAATGTGATCAATACATGTTGATTTAATTCCTGTGCTGCTTGTAAATACCCTGGTAGGTTAACTGATAACCTGAACCAGGTTGCAGGCACTGGTTACAGTTTGAAGGTTTTTCTTGAGTGGACAGCTTGATGATAGCCAGTCAATATTTAAATCACCCAGAAAATATACTTCTCTGTTGATATCACATACATTATCAAGCATTTCACACATATTATCCAGATACTGACTGCACTTGGTGGTCTATAGCAGCTTCCCACAAGAATGGGTTTTAGGTGAGGCAGATGAACCTGTAGCCATATTACTTCAACAGTATTTAACATTAGATCGTCTCTAAGCTTTACAGGAATGTGGTTCTGAATATAGACCACAACACCGCCTCAGTTTGCATTTCTGTCTTTCAGTAGATGTTATAACCATGTATTGCTACCACTGCATCATCAAAGGTGTTATCTACCTCGTATATCATTATTATTATTATTTTATTTATCATATTATTATACAACATTATTATTATATCATTATCATTATTATTATTGTTATATTCATATATTTGTATTATTAAATTATTATTAAT
>NW_019946125.1:25376-29580 GCF_002910315.2 Salvelinus sp. IW2-2015
TCTAAGTGAGCTTTTCAAGAGATAGTCAGAATATGAAGTGGTCATCTGTTACAAGCAAGTTATTCGCATCTTCCTGGACCTGTGATTTCTTAGCACTAGTTATATGAGCTTTGAGCACTTTTCTGTGGTTTGCTTGCATTGTTTCTTAATGCTCTTACTGGAAGCATCGTGAGATTAGAATGGTAGGACTTTCCCAATCTCATGGTTATTACATTGGAGCATGAGTAAGTGCAGGGTGATCTGCATACAAGTGGTCTTTCCTAATAAGGGGCAAAACCCACCGCCCGCCTTTCAGTGTTTCTTAAACAGGTATAGACTCTGGTTTATTAGGCTCATGATTAACTGCTTACAATAGCTTAGGATAAACAGATGTATTCGGGTGCCAATTAGGGGTACAAGTCAGATTTTATACTCACATTGTGGTTTCAATGCCCTAAGATTCATGTAACATTTGATGCAGCATTATGAGGACTCATTGTCACAATGGTAGAGATTAACTAGCTGTGTCTTGGACTCGATTTAACCAGTCATTGGTTAAATCCTTGGTCGCCTGTGGCTCTAGTGCGTAGAGCATCGGCGCTTCGCAACGCCAGGGCTTGTGGGTTCTCATTCCCCACGGGGGACCAGGATAATATGTATGAACTTTTCCAATTTGTAAGTTCGCTCGTGGATAAGAAGGTCTGGCTAAATGACCTTAATGTAGAATGTAGACTGTAATTGTTTCAACGCAGCCTTGAAAATGCTGGACAGAGCAGGAGCCAAGATATTTGGATGGACTCCGTCAATTCCTGTAGAGTATCTTCTTGTTTCCAGAAGGTGTCAAAGTTATCAATAAAAGTGACTCCAGCAGAGCTACAGTAGTCTTTTAGCCAGATGTAATGCCAGCATGTCTTTATTATCTTCCAACCGCGGCCCAACGATCGTACTGGACCTGAAATTATGGCAGTTTTTTTGAGTCTTTTAATGCTAAAACCAGTTCTTTAAAATACATTTTCACAATGTTGCGAGCTAGCCTTCCTGATGTCGTTTGACCCCACATGGACTACGACAGTGTCAACTCCCGGCATCTGTGGTAGACCTTCGGAAGCAGCCTTGTTACGTCCTGTACTCGTGCTCATGGGTAGCACATGTTTTGCCTTTGGGACGAGATGTTTCTCACCGTTAGAGCTGCCTATGATGAACAGCTGGTGATGTTGAATGGGCCGGTCTCTCAGGCGGGAGCTCCAGAGATCTGAACCCGTGGTAGATGCCACCTGAGAGGGAGACAGAACCGAGGACCAAGATGCAGGTACCTCCTGCTCCCGAATTTTGATTTGGAAGCCACCACTGATTGAAGGCGCCAGAACCTCTGGATCCAGGGCGGCAAAGCTGTTTCTGGTCTGTGCCAGTCCAAAAAAAAACAAGAAATCTCATAATTAAAATTCCTCAGACATCTCATGTTCTTAATTAATTTTAAAAGGTAAGTCTTGTTGTTAATCCCACCAAAGTGTCCGATTTTCAAATAGGCTTTTCAGCGAAAGCACTACAAACGATTATGTTAGGTCACCACAAAACCCCAATAATCACAGCCATTTTTTCCAGCTAATAATATTATTAATATATTATATTTTTTATATATATATTTATTGCCTGTCTTGTCTGTCTCTCCAGGACCATGTCTTCCAGAGCCAGTCAGGGAAGGGTTGGAGCTGCAAATCCCAGAGTCAGAGCACATTGCTCAGGGAGGACTGGAGCTACGTGCCCCTGCTAACCTCCAGCCATTCCTCCCCGCTCCATCCTCTCTCCTCCATCTCCTCCCCCTTTCAGACCGACTGCAGCTCTCTCTGCTCCTGGGACGCAGACACCGCCGGACACTCCCCCTTGCAGTGGCTCAAGTCCCACAGCCACGGCTGCATATCTGCCGACTACGCCACCGGCAACAACTGCTGTCCCCACGGTAACCAAGACCACCACGGTCTCCAWAGCAACAGCTGTAACTTGTCACACAGTATCTCGCTGAGGAAGTTCAAGAGGCCCCCCGTTCCCCCTACCCGTTCCACATCGCTACGGCGTAAACCTGCTCGGGGAAAACCGCTGCGCTACAACTTCAACAACCCCAGCAAACCTGGAGATAGAGAGGAGGTGGTGGTGACGGTACAGAGGAGTCTCCAGACCCCCAGTCCTGCTCCCGTTTCCCCTCTGGTCTCCCCTGTTGTGTTTGAGGTGTTCGAGGATCCTTGGGTCCCCCGCTGTCGCAGCTTCAGCAGTCTGAGCAGGGGGGAAAGGGGAGCTGCTGATACAGCCAGCCAGATCAACCAGGTCCCTCACTTCCACAGCTTCCACCAACAGGACAATGCTGCTCAGGACCAGGACTACCCTCCCAGCTACCGCCTCAAGCAGCCTCACCACTCTGCGCCCCGCTCAGCCAGTACTGGAGGGCTGAGCCTGCCTATGGGACCTAAAATGACCGCCTCTTTTCCTAACATGGCCCCCTCTGCAGGGAGACTGCAGCGTCTGGCTTCCAACTCCAACGGACACTCCAGCCAGTGCAACACCCCAACCTCCTCCTCACCCCAAACCACCTCCTCACCCCTCACTTCCTCCTCCCTGCCCCTCACCTCCTCCCTTCCCAGGACATGTTCTACCCCTGGCAGAGGAGGGCCCAAACCCCCCATCCCAGAGAGAAAGTCCTCACTCCTCTCCTCCCCCTCTTCCTCCTTTTCTTCCACTTCCTCCCTCTCTTCCTACACCTCTGCTGACTCTGCCAGATACCCCCCTCTCCCCCCTCTTCCACTCCTCCCTGAGTCCAACACTCCTTCCTCTCTACCTCCACCCTACCCATCCCTTCCGCAACAACAATCACTCCCCTCTCCTCCTCCTCTCCCTCAACTGTGCATCTCTCGTACTCTCCCCTCTCCCCTTCCTCTAACTCAGCCTTCTCTCCCCTCTCCCCCTCCCCTGGCGACTGGACCTTTTGGAACACCAATTATTTATGGTCTTAATGAGATTTACTGTCAGGGCCCACCGGTCTCGGCAGAATCTGTGCAACAATATCTAGGTGCTGCTGCTAGGCCCTCCTTGGTTGGTGACAGAAGCACCAGCATCATCAGCAAACAGTAGACATTTGACTTCAGATTCTAGTAGGGTGAGGCCGGGTGCTGCAGACCTTTCTATGCCCGCGCAAATTCGTTGATATATAATTGATATATATTTTGAAAGAGGGTGGGGCTTAAGCTGCATCCCTGTCTCACCCCATGGCCCTGTGGGAAGAAATGGTGTGTTTTGCCAATTTTATACCGCACACTTGTTGTTTGTGTACATGGATTTTATAAATGTCGTATGTTTTAGCCCCAATAACACTTTCCATCAATTTGTATAGCAGACCCTCATGCCAAATTGAGTCGAAGGCTTTTTTGAAATCAACAAAGCTGAGAAGACTTTGCCTTTGTTTGGTTTGTTTGGTGTCAATCTAGGGTGTGTAGGGTGAATACATGGTCTGTTGTACGGTAATTTGGTAAAAAGCCAATTTGACATTTGCTCAGTACATTGTTTTCATTGAGGAAATGTACAGTCTGCTGTTAATGATAATGCAGAGTATTTCCCAAGGTTACTGTTGACGCATATTCCACGGTAGTTATTGGGGTCAAATTTGTCTCCACTTTTGTGGATTGGGTGATCAGTCCTTGGTTCCAAATATTGGGGAAGATGCCAGAGCTAAGGACGATCTTTGCTCTTTATTCTTTGTTATAGAGCCAAAAAGATTGGAGAAGTGGTTTACCCATACATCTCCATTTTGGATAGAATTTCTTCGTGTTGTTGTATGTTTAGTGTTTTCCAGTTTTCCAGAAGTGGTTAGAGTCTATTGATTCTTCAATTACATTGAGCTGATTTCTGACGTGCTGTTCCTTCTTTATCCGTAGTGTATTTCTGTATTGTTTTAGTGATTCACCATAGTGAAGGCATAGACTCATAGTGAATGCTCTGAGAGACTCTGGGTTGAGGTCAGTGATAAAGTAATCTACAGTACTACTGCCAAGAGATGAGCTATAGGTGTACCTACCATAGGAGCCCCTCAAAGCCTACATACCACATACTACAATGTACATACCCAGCATGCGACAGAGCTGCAGGAGTTGGACCCGTTTTGTTGGTTATGTTCTCATAGTTATATTGTTACTTCTGACTTCTGTTGACTGCATAATATGGCGGCATATAATTTGGTGTC
>NW_019946125.1:29816-34756 GCF_002910315.2 Salvelinus sp. IW2-2015
ACTACCTCAGCCATCCCTCCCTCACCCCCTCCTCTACCCAGCCATTCCTCCCCACTCTCTAACTTGTCCCCCTTCCCTCCTGCCTCATCCTTTACCTGTGCAGTGCGACAAGACTCAGCCCCATCCCCTTTTTATACACCTGTTACACCTGCCAGTCATGTGACATCATTGCCAGGATTCCCTCCTCCTCCTTCCCCTGAGCTCTTAGAAGGATTTAGACCTCTCAATCAACAGCCATCCTCCTCCCCCTCCTCCCCTCCCCACCTCCGCCACCTCCTCCCCCTTACACCACACCCCTACACCACCTTCCCCTCTCCAGAGCACCTCCGAGTGATCCAGGACGGCCCCCCCTCCCCTGATCACAACCCAAGCCCTGCAGAGAGTCACCCTGCGCTCTGTCAAGAGGCCAAGAGCTAGCCCCACAGGAGCTAACTAGCATTATGCTAACAAACCTACATCAGCTAATGTCGAACAGAGCCAAGATAGCAATTATGCTACACTAACTAGCATGATGCTAACCAACGAACCCCAGCTAATGATGTCCGGCAGAGCCCAGAGAGCACCGGATGCTAAGCTAACTAGCATTACGCTAACCAACGCTATGTCAACTAATGATGCCAGCAGATCACAGAGAGCATTGATGCTAAGCTAAATGGCATCACGCTAACCATGCGCCCAGGAGAGAGTGGAGGGCATGCATGCCACACTAACCAGCACTGTGTTAGAGAGTGTGGAGAGGATCAATGCTATGCTTACTGAGGCTGAAGAAAGACAGACCACTGGCGTTCAGAAAATGGCGCCAATTCAACTGGCACACTGACAGCATATTTCCAAAAGAGACTTGAAACCAATGATGCTATGCTAAAGACGGTCAAACAAAGACACCACTCAGGAGTCTGTCCCTCCCTGCGCCACACCGACCACACTACTCAGCCACACTGACAGAACCAGAAGAGTCTGTCCCTCCCTGCGCCACACCGACCACTACTCAGCACACTGACAGAACCAGAGAGTCTGTCCTCCCTGCTCGCACACCGACCACTAACTCAGCACACTGACAGAACCAGAGAGTCTGTCCCTCCCTGCTCACACGACGCACTACTCAACACACTGACAGAACCAGAGAGTCTGTCCCTCCCTGCTCCACACCGACCACTACTCAGCACACTGACAGAACCAGAGAGTCTGTCCCTCCTCGCCCACACCGACCACTACTCAACACACTGACAGAACCAGAGAGTCTGTCCTCCCTGCCCACACCGACCACTACTCAGCACACTGACAGAACCAGAGAGGCTGTCCTCCCTGCTCCACACCGACCACTACTCACACACTGACAGAACCAGAGAGTCTGTCCCTCCCTGCTCCACACCGACCACTACTCACACACTGACAGAACCAGAGAGTCTGTCCCTCCCTGCTCCACACCGACCACTACTCAGCACACTGACAGAACCAGAGAGTCTGTCCCTCCCTGCTCCACACCGACCACTACTCAGCACACTGACAGAACCAAGAGAGTCTGTCCCTCCCTGCTCCACACCGACCACTACTCAGCACACTGACAGAACCAGAGAGTCTGTCCCTCCCTGCTCCACACCGACCACTACTCAGCACACTGACAGAACCAGAGAGTCTGTCCCTCCCTGCTCCCACACCGACCACTACTCAGCACACTGACAGAACCAGAGAGTCTGTCCCTCCCTGTCGCCACACCGACCACTACTCAGCACACTGACAGAACCAGAGAGTCTGTCCCTCCCTGCTCCACACCGACCACTACTCAGCACACTGACAGAACCAGAGAGTCTGTCCTCCCTGCTCACACCACCGACCACTACATCAGCACACTGACAGAACCAGAGAGTCTGCCTCCCGTGCGCCACACGCGACCACTACTCAGCACACTGACAGAACCCAGAGAGGTCTTGTCCCTCCCTGCTCCACCACCGACACTACTCAGCACACTGACAGAACGCCAGAGAGTCTGCCTCCCTGCTCCACACCCGACCACTACTCGCACACTGACAGAACCAGAGAGTCTGTCCCTCCCTGCTCCACACGACACTAACTCAGCACCACTGACAGTAAACAGAGAGTCTGTCCCTCCCTGCTCCACACCGACCACTACTCAGCACACTGACAGAACCAGAGAGTCTGTCCCTCCCTGCGCCACACCGACCACTACTCAGCACCACTGACAAGAACCCAGCGAGTTCTGTCCCTCTCCTGCTTCCACACGCCACACTACTCAACACACTAGACAGAACCAGAAGGAGTCTCTCCTCCCTGCTCACACACCGTATTCACTTCAGCACACTGACAGCAACCAGAGAGGTGTCGGAATTGATTGGGCTCTGAGCGCCGACTCAGATTATTGCATGGTTTGCTTTTCGTAAAGCTTTTTTGAAATCTGACACCGCGGTTGCATTAAGGAGAAGTGCATCTAAAATTCCATGCATAACAGTTGTATTATTTAGCAATGTTTATTATGAGTATTCCTGTAAATTGATGTGGCTCTCTGCAAAATCAAAGGATGTTTTGTGACTTCTGAACGTAAGGCGCCAATGTATACTGAGATTTTTTGGATATAAATATGAACTTTACCGAACAAAACATACATGTATTGTGTAACATGAAGTCCTATGAGTATCATCTGATGAAGATCATCAAAGGTTAGTGATTAATTCTATCTATATTTCTGATTTTTGTGACGCCTTTCTTTTGCTGGAAAAATGCCTGTGTTTTTCTGTGACTTGGCTCTGACCTAACATAATCGTTTGTGGTGCTTTCGCCGTAAAGCCTATTTGAAATCGGACACTGTGGTGGGATTAACAAGAATTGTATCTTTAAAATGGTGTGAAATACTTGTATGTTTGAGGAATTTTAATTATGGGATTTCTGTTGTTTTGAATTTGGCGCCCTGCACTTTCACTGGCTGTTGTCATATCGATCCCGTTAACGGGATTTCAGCCATAAGAAGTTTTTAAGATAATTTCCTTTTGAATTTCTAGCCAAATGTAAAATATTCCTGTTTTGATTAATTTAATGGAGTGAGTTAGGTCTGCTCTATACCAAATTAGCATACCCCCTGAGTCCCTTCCCTGTTTCACACCTGGTAGTTTGGTGGATGGGACTACCAGCTCTCTGTAACCTAGATGGAAACCAGTGGGTCCGTCTCCTCTATACCAGGTTTCTTGCAGGATGACAATGTCTGTATTGCCGATTTCTTTGGTGAAGTCCGGGTTCCTGCTCTTTAGGCCAAARGCAAATGACCTCAKGCCTTTGATATTCCAGGATGATATAGTGAATGCTTTGTGTTCCATAAAGTGTACAATGTTGTTAGTCGTGTGGTTTGGCCTCAGGCCAGTAAGTGTGAGCAGAGCCTGCTGAGCATCTGGTACATGCCATTGGCTTGGGCTAGTGTAAGAGTGGGGGTTGGGCCTGTTTGCCATCTCACTGCCTCACTCTCTCTATCTCTCTCTTTCTATCTCTCTCTCTCTCTCTTTCTCTCTCTGTGTCTCTCTCTGTCTCTCTCTCTCTCTCAGGTGAGGTGTTTGAAATTTCTTCAGCGGAGGAGATGGTGACACCAGCACGACCGCGGACTGCTGARGACCTGTTTGCTGCCATACACAGGTATGTCATGACACGTAATGCCACGTCTCCTCCTGTATGTCTGAAAGACACACTATAGTACACTTGTATTATCTCCACATATCATGGGAACAGACAAGGGTGAACATTGTTTTCTGTTCTTACCCAACAATAACACACTTTTCCCATGCGTCTGCGTCTCTCTGTAGCAGTGCAGTCTGGAAAGGCACACACCTTTGATCACCCAGGTGTGTGGGCGTGGCGTTGACAGCAGGTAACACTGATCGGTTGGAGGGTGTAATTAGGGCCGGGATCATCCCGTAGTTCAGTCCCTCTGTAATGAAACATGATGTTATAACTAGTCCCTCTGTAATGAAAACATTGATGTTATAACTAGTCCCTCTGTAAATGAAACATGAATGTTAAACTAGTCCCTCTGTAATGAAACATGATGTTATAACTAGTCCCTCTGTAATGAAACATGATGTTATAACTTAGTCCCTCTGTAGTGAAACATGATGTTATAACTAGTCCCTCTGTAATGAAACATGATGTTATACTAGTCCCTCTGTAGTGAAACATGATGTTTATAACTAGTCCCCTCTGTAATGAAACATGATGTTATAACTAGTCCTCTGTAATGAAACATGATGTAATAACTAGTCGATAGTAAACATAATATTATAACTAGTCCCTCTGTATGAAACATGATGTTATAACTAGTCCCTCTGTAATGAAACATGATGTTATAACTAGTCCCTCTGTAATGAAACATGATGTTATAACTAGTCCCTCTGTAATGAAACATGATGTTTATAACTAGTCCCTCTGTAATGAAACATGATGATTAACTAGTCCCTCTGTAGTGAAACATGATGTTATAACTAGTCCCTCTGTAATGAAACAAATGATATAACTGTCCTCTGTAATGAAACATGATGTTATAACTAGTCCCCTGTAGTGAAACATGATGTTATACTAGTCCCTCTGTAATGAAACATGATGTTTATAACTAGTCCCTCTGTAATGAAACATGATGTTAATAACTAGTCCCTCTGTAATGAAACATGACTGTTATAACTAGTCCCTCTGTAGTGAAACATGATGATATAACAGTCCCTCTGTATGAAACATGATGTTATAACTATCCTCTGTAATGAAACATGATGTTATAACTAGTCCCTCTGTAATGACACATGATGATATAACTAGTCCCTCTGTAAGAACATGATGTTATAACTAGTCCCTCTGTAATGAAACATGGTGTTATAACTAGTCCCTCTGTAGTGAAACGCTGATTTATAACTAGTCCCTCTATAGTGACTCACATGTATGAATATAATCTA
>NW_019946125.1:37765-44286 GCF_002910315.2 Salvelinus sp. IW2-2015
TTGCAAGTGACATACTCTTAACGATACTATTAGCAACACCGTATTATTATTAAAATTAGATGGGACAAAATGAAAGTTATGCAGGCAGGTCTGACATAGTGGGAGAATTGTGAACATGCACGTWTATATATCTGTGTTGTCGCAGCGTTTGGCCACGTCGTCGGTTTGGTCGTTCAGTCGGTTTGTTTTTGGTTATGTGCGTCGCAATGCCCGTGACGTAATAGACTATGTTTCTGAATTTTCTGATTACATTTTAAAACTATTCATAAATTATTCTTGCGCAATGTTACTTTCATTTGAATGTCGTAAAAATTGTTGGATTCTATTAAATAACTGATGTAACAGATACATTCTTATGTTACAGAAACCGGAAAAGTTGTGAACTACAAATGTGGCGCCATTTTGTAGTTTTTTACTAACCCTAACCGGTTTGTTTTTTTATCAATATCTTCGCTAATATCATTCTAATTGATGTGTAGAATATCATGTACATTCATTAGGACATACATAACACTGTACTGCATCAGCACATGCCAATTCAATGTCTGAAGTAGTGCACTTTTTGAAATGTGTTTTTCGTCGTAACTATTTAAGTTTGACATGTGTGATTCTTTTGATTTAATAAGGACCCCTTACTAAACCTTCATGTCAAATAACGTTCGGATATGTTAATCTATTCTTGATTTTAAAAATTATCAAAGTTTGGGGAAAAGCCAACTGTTGGTGGCGCTACTGAGCCCCCCGTGGCCACCAGGGGGACTGCAGAGTTATGTCTGATTCATGCATAGGATTATTTGTGCCAAGCCATAAGACTGAGCTACAAAACACAACAAAACATATTTTTGGGGGACTCTATGACCAGAGTTGACCTCTTACAAGGGTTTCCTAGGGGTGTATAAAGGTTCATGGCAGAAAACAATATAAACATTGTTACATCGATATTGACYCTGCTAGAWGTTCAGAAATAGACATTCAACAGTCTATATGTGGCCTTTCAACCCCGATACCCATTACCCACAAGGCCGCATAACACACCTCTATTGCCATGGTCCTCGGCCAACATCATATTTTCAGATAAGCAACAATGATGAAAATTAATTCTCACTGCCTATTCAAAAGAGCAGTTTTGTGAAAATGATTTGGCTTTCACCTTCATTTTAAATAAATTTCCGTGGACACTAGCCTAAGAGGACCAAGCAGATAGACGTCCCTGCCTCTAGTACGCTAAAACATGCTGCACAGTGTCAGTAATGACTCAGGGGTAAGACTATACAGGGGTGACCATGCTTGTCATTTATGAACATTTTGAAAACCCTCGGCTCTCTCTAATTCCTGCTCCTTCTCTCTCTCTTTCTCTTCATCGGAGGAACCTGAGCCCTGTGGACCGATGGCGTCGAGGCTGACCGGGCGTGAGCATCCTTGCTGCCCCAGTCTCACCTGCGCCTGTGATGCTTGCTCAGTTTTACCTGTTCTGCCTTGCGCTATGGAAACCTGCATGTTCGGCCGGCACCTGCCTATTTAGCCTACATTACTCTTGAGATGCGTCACTGAAGCAATCTCTAGAACCACTTATTATGTTTTATTTTGAGCACTGCCTTGTCAATATGAACTGAAATTTGGCCATTCTCTGCTGTTTATAATTCTCCACCCGGCACAGCCAGAAGAGGACTGGCCACCCTCATAGCCTGGTTCTCTCTAGGTTCTTCCTAGGTTCTGCCTTTCTAGGGAGTTTTCTCCAGCCACCCGTGCTCTACACCTGCATTGCTTGCTGTTTGGGGTTTTAAGGCTGGGTTGTCTGTAGCACTTTGAGTATAGCTGAATGAGAAGGGCATATAAAATAAACTTGATTTGAAATTTGATTTGGGTAGATTCTATGATCAGTGGGTAGCTGATAGGTACAAGGGGTAAAATATCAATGAGGGAGGTTCTTATATCAGTTGAAAGGGCTATTATCAGGGGTAGTACTATATCAGGGTAGGTCCTTATCTGGGGTAGGCCTATTCAAGGGTTAGACTATATCAAGGGGTAAGGCCTATATCAGGGTAGACCTGGATAATAAGTGTGTTAGGGCCTTGAATTCAGGGTAGACCTATATCAGGCGGTAGGTTATATCAGGGGTAGCGCCTATTCAGGCGGTAGGTTATATCAGGGGTAGGCACTATCATCATGGAGGTAGGTCTATTATCAGGGGGTACGGCCTCTATACGGGATGGTTCTAATGATATCTGGGGTAGGCCTATATCAGGGGTAGGTCTAATACTCGTGGGACCCTATAGGATATCTACTTGATAGGCCCTATCATAGGGGTAGGTCTATATCTAGGGGTAGCACGTAATATCAGGGTTGTTCTATATCAGGGGTAGGTCTATATCAGGGGTAAGGTCTATATCAGGGGTAGGTCTATATCAGGGGTAGGTCTATATCAGGGGTAGGCTATATCACGGGGTAGGTCTATATTCAGAGGTAGGCCTATATCAGGGGTAGCCTATATCAGGGTAGACCTATATCAGGGTAGGTCTATATCAGGGGTAGGGGTGGTATAATTTGTGGAACGTTCCAACAGGAAATCGTTCCAAAACTCCGTCAATATCAAGGTTGCCAAACAAACAACGCATACAGAGTCGTATACAGTAAGAATGACATACCGGGTTGGGATGAGCTCTGTATTACTTAACTCGGAAAAAATGTCTCTCTTCGTTCTGGTAGCCTCCACCATTTCTCGTTCGTGGTGGTCGTTATTATTTGTTAACCATTGTTACCGGATGATATTGTATATACCTACTCGTAGTACAGAAAACATGCATTGTATTTTGCCAAGTTCTGTCGGTGTTAATCCTGTTTCCCAGATAAAGCAGGTAAACTGTGTCGTGTGTTGTTGAGTTCATCTTGTCTAGTTAAATAAGATTAAATAAATTAGAACATTTCAAATATATACTTTGACCTATTTCAGGTAACCCAAGATGCTTGATTCACCACAGCTGCTTTTGAAGAACTTTCCAGTCGTTTTTGCTTTACATTCTGACTTTTGAAGTCTGTTTATTGGACATATATATTAGTGTTAATAAACAGAGAAACGTATGTAAAACATCCCATCTGTTTTAAGGGTTATAGTGTGTGTGGTGTAGGTCCTCTTGATGTCCACTAGGTGTCAGCACAGCGTCAATAATGTCACACCAGGTTCACAACATGTTTTTCAATGTGTACAATCAAATTGTATTTGTCCCAATGCGCAGGAATCATACTGAGTAGACCCTTACAGTGAAATGCTGAATACTACATATGCAGACCTTACAGTGAAATGCTGACTTACACCCCTAACCAACAATTTAGTTTTTAAAGAAAAATATGTGTTCACTAAAAATAAGAAATAAAAGTTACAAATAAATATAGAGCAGCAGTAAATAAAAAATAGCGAGGCTACTATACATGGGGTCGCCGTACAGAGTCAATGTGTGGGGCTATATACAGGGGTACCGGTAACGAGTCAATGTGTGGGGGCACCGGTTAGTCGAGGTAGATGATGTCTGCGTGTTGGAGTGTTCCCATGGCTATTTCTTAAATAAACAAACAAGAAAGTTGTGCTGACTGGTTTTTAATAATATATGGAAGGTCAAATAATTTATACTTTTACCACTGATACTTTCCCACAACTCTATTAAAGGACATTCTACACAAGGTGTCACTTCAGTCCTTCTATTTGATGGGAACTAGCCTCTACCCCCCTACACACCTCAACTTAGCTCTTTCATGCCCACAAAAGGCAACATCAAAAATGGCTCTTCTTGGATTTGACCTCTCAAGCTCTGGTTTGGGGAGCAACCACCATAACCACTACTCTACCAGACAGACAGACACTAACTGTCAAGGGGTACTTGAAAATATACACATCAAAGACAACATTTCAGAGGTTGGAGAATGGTGTGGGGGCTTGTACTTCTTGGATCCACCAACCCTTCCTCAATCTTCTTCTGGTGACTACAAGCATAGATTATGAATCTTCAAAACCTACACTATAGGATGGATGTGTTTAGGAACGGGGGACGAAATTCAAAAGGGGATTATAGATTACCTAGAAATGTTATACCATCATCTTAATATTGGAACGTTGTCCATACATTTGCATACTACTGTCTATAAGCTATCATAACATGTGGGTTTCTTCATGGGGACCAGGTATCAGAACACCTTTGAACGGTCTACAAAGCCCCCATCTATCATAACATGTGGGTTTCTTCATGGGGACCAGGTATCAGAACACCTTTGAATGGTCTACAAAGCCCCCAGGTAAAAGTAGCCATTTGCAGACAAGGTTTGTATCAAATCCAAATGAAAGTTTGTTACTCCATGACATAATCTGATATCACAACACTATTGAAATGACATTCTTTACAATGTGACTGGAGTCTTTCACTATTTTTCAGCCCTTCCTCTGACACCGCCTAGTATATACAGTAGGTCCTGGATGGCAGGAAGCTTCTACCCAGTGATGTACTCGGCCGTCAGCAATCAAATTTTATTCATAAATCCCTTACAACATCAGCCGACGTCACAAAGTGCTATACAGAAACCCAGCCTAAAACCCCAAAACAGCAAGCAATGCKGATGCACGGTGGCTAGGWAAAACTCCCTAGAAAGGCAGGAACCTAGGAAGAAACCTAGAGAGGAACCAGGCTATGAGGGGTGGCCAGTCCTCTTCTGGCTGTGCCGGGTGGAGATTATAACAGAACATGGCCAAACGTTCATAGATCACCAGCAGGCTCAAATAATAATAATCACAGTGGTTCTAGAGGGTGCAACAGGACAGCACCTCAAGAGTAAATGTCAGGTCAAAGTAGCACGTCCGGTGAACACATCAGGGTTCCATAGCCGCAGGCAGAACAGTTCAAACTGGAGCAGCATCACGGCCAGGTGGACTGGGGCCAGCAAGGAGTGACCAGGCCAGGTAGTCCTGAGGCATGGTCCCAGGGCTCAGGTCCTCCGGGATGGAAGGGAGGGGGAGAGAGTGAATTAGAGGGAGCATACTTAAATTCACACGGGACACCAGATTAGACAGGATAAATACTCCAGGCATAACTGACTGACCCTAACCCCCCTACACAAACTATTACAACGTAAATACTGGGGCCTGAGACAGAAGTGATGGGGAGACACTGTGGCCCCGTCCGACGATACACCCTCAGTAGCGCCTACTGGGGCCTGAGACAGAAGTGATGGGGAGACACTGTGGCCCCGTCCGACGATACACCCTCAGTAGCGCCTTACAGTCAGATGCCGAGCAGTTTCCATACCAGGAGGTGATGCAACCGGTCAGGATGCTCTTGATGGTGCAGCGGTATAACTGAGGATCTGGGGACCCGTGTTTTCAGTTTCCTGAGGGGGAAAAGGTGTTATCATGCCCTCTTCACAACTGTGTTGGTTTGTTTTGACTATGATAGTTCGTTGAGGATATGGACACAAAGGAACTTGAAACTCTCAACTTCTCCACTTCAAACCTGTCCATGTTAATGGGGTCATATTCTGCCCTCCTTCTCCTATAGTCCACAATCAGCTCATTTTGTCTTGCTCACATTGAGGGAGAGGTTGTTGTCCTTGCACCACACTGCCAGGTCTCTTACCTCCTCCCTATAGGCTGTCTCATCGTTGTCGGTGATCATGCCTAACACTGTTGTCATCTGCAAACGTAATGGTGTTGTGCTTTGCCATGCAGTCATGGGGGAACAGGGAGTACAGGAGGGGACTAAGCACCCACCCCTGAGTGGCCCTAGTGTTGACGATCAGCGTGGCAGATGTGTTGTTGCCTACCCTTACCAACTGGGGGCTGCCTGTCAGGAGGTCCAGGATCCAGTTGCAGAGACAGGTGTTTAGTACCAGGATCCTTTGCTTAGTGATGAGCATTGTTGGCACTATGGTGTTAAACGCTGAGCTGTAGTCAATCAACAGCATTCTCACAGAGGTTATCCTTTTGTCCAGTTGGGAAAGGACAGTGCGGAGTGCAATAGAGATTGCATCATCTGTGGATCTGTTGGGGCAGTATGCCAATTGGAGTGGGTCTAGGGTTTCCGGCATGATTGCTTGATGTGAGCCATTACCAGCCTTTCAAAGGACTTCATGGCTACCAATGTGAGTGGTACGGGGCGCTAATCATTTAGGCAGGTTACCTTTGCTTTCTTCGGCACAGGGACTATGGTGGTCTGCTAGAAACATGTAGGTATTACAGACTCGGTCAGGGAGAGGTGGAAAATGTCAGTGAAGACACTTGCCTGGTAATCAGTCTGGCCCCGCGGCTTTGGGAATGTTTACCTGTTTAAAGGTCTTGCGCACATCGCCTATGGAGAGCCTGATCACACATTCTTCCGGAACAGCTGGTGCTCTCGTGCATGCTTCAGTGTTGCTTTGCTCGAAGCGAGCATAAAAGGCTTTTAGCTCCTCTGGTAGGCTCTCGTCACTGAGCAGCTTGTGGTTTCCCTTTGTAGTCATGAATATTTTCCAAGCCCTTCCACATCCAACAAGCATCAGAGCCG
>NW_019946126.1:0-8475 GCF_002910315.2 Salvelinus sp. IW2-2015
GAGCGGCCTTTCAGATTATGTCGATATAGGACTCGTTTTACTGTGGATATAGATACTTTTGTACCTCTTTCCGTCAGCATCTTCACAAGGTCCTTTGCTGTTGTTCTGGGATTGATTGTCACTTTTCGCATCAAAGTACGTTCATCTCTGGGAGATGGAACGCGTCTCCTTCCTGAGCGGTATAACGGCTGCGTGGTCCCATGGTGTTTATACTTGCGTACTATTATTTGTACAGATGAACGTGGTACCTTCAGTTGTTTGGAAATTGCTCCCAAGGATGAACCAGACTTGAGGTCTACATTTTTTTTTTAGGTCTTGGCTGATTTATTTTGATTTTCCCATGAGATCTAGCAAAGAGGCACTGAGTTTGAAGGTAGGCCTTGAAATACAGCCACAGGTACACAACTCCAATTGACTCAAATGATGTCAATTAACCTATCAGAAGCTTCTAAAGCCATGACATCATTTTCAGGAATTTCCCAAGCTGTTTAAAGGCACAGTCTCACAAACTTAGTGTATGTAAACTTCTGACCCACTGGAATTGTGTCATTGTCGTGGTAATTTCCTGTATTACTAAATGGTGAGAGTTTACAAACCACACACAAGTCAGAGTTATATTTTAAACTCCATCTTTAATTATTTGAGCTTCACCATAGCCCTTTGACTCTCAGATCAATTCAGTGTCTATAAATGGATTCTCAGAGTGCTTACAAAACAATTCTTAGTATCTTTTATAGCCAAGATACACCCCTCTCAACATACATGACGAACCACAGATCTTAGAAACTTCACAAAGGGCCTTTTACTTGAAAGAGGAGTATCCCATAGCCAGATAGCATTAGCTATAAATTATCGTTCAGTTTGGTATCTTAGACGAGTTTCTACTTCTCGTTCTTGGTACTTCCTAGTACCAAAACATTACCTCATCCAATGGCATATATCAATTGTCAATTCTAGATACTCCCAGCTCTTCTCCCCACTCCTGGAGAAGCTCACTAAGGGGAGTGAACCTCTAGGTCATATACTATGAAAGATAAGTTCAACATCAGAGGGGTGGTATAATGGTTCCAGACTCTGCCATACTCCTCCCCAAATGGGAAAATGAGGGAGTGACTGGAGTACAGCACATAGTGGAGCCCTTCACATGGTTCACAGATATATTCACCTATGAAAGACAATGTTCAAACCTGACTTTCTCCCTTTCTGATATTCTGCATATTACCAGACATGTAAAAGCCTGACCTCTCCCCTCTCTGGGCCCAAGTGACTTTTCCCTAAGAGAAGGAAAATGCAAAACTGCCAACAGTATAGTCCAAAAGAAGACATTCTAATGACAAAAGAATAATAAAATAAAACATTCTTTTATCTATGTTACCTAACTAATTCTGATTCAGCTACGACGATCACTGCACAAAGTAGATGTCCTAACCGACTTGACAAAAACTATAGCTTGTTAACAAGAAATTTGTGGAGTGGTTGAAAAACAAGCTAAGTGTGTAAATTTACGACTTCAACTGTATATATAGATATATAAAGCATGCATGGCAAACATTAGAGCTCACTTTGCAATGTATGAGCCTGGTTAGAATCCCTTTTGCAGCCTTCACTTTCTCCACTACATGTGATGTGATCTAGTGGTGGGAGTAGGGCTGTTACACTGACTGTATTACTGCCACACCGGCGGCCACCAGTCATGACAGAGTCAAATTCCACATGACCATTTAGTCACGGTAATTAGGCTTCTCCAAGCTCTGATAATCATTAGTAGCTTGCCAAACCTGCTAAACTTTCCTGGTACTCAGCACTCTATTTGTCCCGCTAATCACTCTGACATCAATGCAAATGTATTCGTAAATCTAATCAAACACTTTATGAGAGCCTATGAGCTCATGTTGCTCAACATTTCTATAGGCTATGCAATAGCGGAAAATCATCCTCCATTCGCTGTTTAAGTGCATAGATGCACATGTATTTTTTCCCCCCTGCCCCTGTTTTGAGACAGGTGCGTGATAATGGACCATTTTAAATTCAAAACAAAGTTCACACATATATTATTTAGTGTAATGTAAAGACAAGATTAAATCAAGGTAGTCTGATAGTGGACAATATTAGCCTATCACTTGTGAATGATATATTATCACTCTGAATGATGCCTAGCATAAGGCAAGAAACAATGTAGTCTTTGTTTTTGACTTTTTCTAATCATAGCCTAGCCCATAGGCCTATATGTTTTGATAAGGTTTGTATTACACTAAAGTGGCCAAATACCTTCTTAATCTTGACACTACAGGGGGTGCTGTTTCAACTTGGACATTTATCGTTCCCAAATTAAACTGCCTCGTACTCAATTCCTTGCTCGACAATATGCATATTATTTTACTATTGGATAGAAAACAATCTCTAGTTTCTCTAAAACCGTTTGAATTTATGTCTGTGGGTGAACCAGAACTCTTTCTGCAGCGAAATTCATGAACAGGAAACTGCGAAGGTCTGAAAACGAGGCTCTGTTCTCAGATCAGTTTAAAGCTCTTGTATGTATCCTATGGGTCGACATGAACTGCACCCGCTTCCCCTGGATGTCAGTAACCAATGAGAAGTGGAATGGAGTGTCTACGTAGGTTCTCAGAGCTTATAAAAGGCCAAGGAACGAAGGGAGCTCTCTCTTTTCGTCGTTCGTCATTGCGCAAAGCAAGACCTCAGGATGGCATTTTGAAACGCCTCAGTATCGGCCTTAGCTATATCCGTCTGTAATTTAATTCGATATAGGTGTTAGAAACATCATAACGAAGTTATTTTTAAACCGATTATATCAGTTTATGCGAGTATATTGCTATTTTCGGAATTTCCTTAGTATTGCGCTTTGAACATTTGGGCATGTTGTGCCACATAGCTAATGTTAGCTGCAATTCCAAAGTTGAAGACGATGTTTTACAACCAAGCAACGATTATTTTGTACAAAGGAGACCACTTGCCCAAGATTCTTGATGGAAGCTCGTCCAAAAGTAAGAGTTATTTATGATGTTATTCCGTATTTATGTGGAAAAATGTAAACGCATTTGTCCGCCATTATTGCGGAACTAGTCTGGCTGTAACGCACACTGGTATGTCTAGTAACGTTAATTTTAAAAAATCTAACTCAGCGGTTGCATTAAATAACTAATGCATCTTTCATTTGCTGTCCAACCTGTATTTTTTTTGTCAAGTTTTACGATTATTTATTGATTAGATTAGGTGCCTTTCCAAGATGGCGCTGGACAGAAATGCATGACCTGTTGCCACTGATCACATTGTATAACCACGATTTGTGCTGCTAAATATGCACATTTTCGAACAAAACCTATATGCATTGTGTAATATGATGTTACAGGACTGTCATCTGACGAAGTATATCAAGGTTAGTCCAAAATTATATATCTTGTTGCTGTATTGTTACGATCGCTAACCTGTGCTGCTGTAAATTGCTTGTGTTTCTGGCTATTGTGCTAAGCTAATATAGATGCTATATTGTGGTTTTCGCTGTAAAACACTTAAAAAAATCTGACACATTGGCTGGATTCACAAGATGTTGGGCTTTCATTTGCTGTACGCTGTGTATTTTCAGAAATGTTTTTAAGATGAGTAATTAGGTATTTGACGTTGGTCTCTGTAATTATTCTGGCAGCTTCGGCACTATTTTCAGATTGCAGCTGCAATGTAGAACTGTGATTTATACCTGAAATATGAACATTTTTCTAAAAAAACATATGCTATACAATAATATGTTATCAGACTGTCATTCTTATGAAGTTTGTTTCTTGGTTAGTGGCTATTTATATCTTTATTTGGTCGAATTAGTGATGGCTACTGATGAGTAAACCTGGTGGAGTAAAAAAGTGGTGTCTTTTGCTAACGTGGTTAGCTAATAATTTACATATTGTGTCTTCCCTGTAAAACATTTTAAAAATCAGAAATGAATGGCTGATTCACAAGATGTGTATCTTTCATCTGGTGTCTTGGACTTGTGATTTAATGATATTTAGATGCTAGTATTTACTTGTGCTCTATGCTAGGCTATGCTAGTCAGCTTTTTTACTGTGGGGGTGCTCCCGGATCCGGGTTTGGGAGAATTAGAGGTTAATATGAAGCACATTAATCTATTTTACAAGGGGTGTATAGCCTAACTGGTGTACAAAAGCAGCGTGTGAGTTTTTAAGTTTAGGGCAGAACATTTTCACCATAAAAATGTACCTTTATAATAAAAGCATTACATGCAAAATCGCATGAATCGCAAAATCTTTTGATAATGGTGTTTTACCACTAATGTAATATTAAGTAGCCTACTGTCGTGGGTGCATTGCTGCGCTTATAATGTGAAGAAATAGCCTAACAGTTTATCAACATTTTAAGCTAAACATTCTGATCTATACATCAGACAAGTTTTTTGATGCAAGTGGTTGTATTCATTTGGGATCAACTGCAGCTCACAACTGTCCAGACTATGATGAAGAATATTTATTTCTCACACAGAAAAGGTCAACATTTGCACTATGGGGGATAGTAGATAGACATAGGCCAGTGCTTTTTCTGTTCGTTAGGCCTACTCGCCTTGTTGGCTGATGAAAAGTAAATATGGACAGTTCTTCCAATATCTTCAATAAGCACCTCGAATTGGATAAGGACATGCGCAATTGTGTCCCTGATGTGTCTGTCTTCACTTGTTATAATGAATTACTCAGGGAGAAAAGGTGTAGATTCACACACAGAGCGCAGCAGGTGTTTATTTTGCCTTCACAGAAGGCAGGAATCGTGGTCACAGGCAGGCAATGGTCATACACAGGTAGGCAAACAGGCAGGTGAATCAAAACCAGGACTGAAGGATATAACTGGTTCTCACAAACAAGCTAGGAAAAGGATTAGTAGAGTCAAAACGAACAATACCTCACAAAGGCACAAACAGAATGAACTGAACTAAATAAGGAGCTGATGAGACCAGGTGAGTAACTAACACAGGTGAATCAATGAACACAAATGAAAGACAGGGCTAACGTTCAAGAACACAAGAAACAGGGCTACGTTCAAGAACAACAACGAAACAGGGCTACGTTCAAGAACACAACGAAACAGAACACAAGGTTGACTAAGAAAAGAAATAACAGAACCTTAGCCTGTGAGAAAGACCTGATCACGTGATGGAGAGCCATGTGAGTGAGAGGTGCTTCGGAGCACACAGCACTCAGGGAGAAAGGAATTAATAATTATATTCAGCCCAAGGGCACAACGACCACTAGCCGCAAAAAGCATGGATTATTTAGGTGGCATACGACCACACAAAGCGGATCCCGCCGGTAAATTAGAGGCATTATCAAGTACTTGTGAAATTGTGAATGAGAGACTGATGAATTGTGTACAGCCTGAACAAAAAACAAAGCAAAGCTCATGTCTTTCATGCTGATGACAATAAAAATGCATTATTTTGTTATTTAACCTTTATTTAACTAGGCAAGTCAGTTAAGAACAAATTCTTATTTACAATGACAGCCTAGGAACAGTGGGTTAACTGCCTTGTTCAGGGGCAGAACAACAGATTTTTACCTTGTCAGCTCCGGGGATTTAATCAAGCAACTTTCGCTTACTGGCCCAACACTCTAACCACTAGGCTACGCGCCGCATTAAAATCATTTAGTTTAACTCAACAGTGCTCTTTTATTTAGATGACTCTTTACCTTGTATGATAACAGAAACTAAAGTTATTCTCAGATATGTAGTTGTCCTAGCCACAACGCCTCTTCCCCCTATTTGACCATAGATAGTTTCGTGTGTATGTTTTGGTATTGATATTTAGTCTAACTGTGCCTTTTTTTAAATCCATGTTTTTAATTGATGTAGTTTCTGTCCTTGAGCTGTTTTTGTCTAATAATGTTGTCTCACGATCGTGTGGAGAGACGGACCAAGGTGCAGCGGGATATGACATACATCTTCTTTTTTATTTTATGAAGATGATAGAACACGAAACGGAAACAAACATTAACACAAACTAATCAAACAACAAACGATCGTGAAAGCTAAATAACGTAGTTGCACACACACAGGCTACAAAAACGTTCCACATTAGACAAACTTACCCACAAACACTAAAGCCTATGGGCTACCTTAATAATGGCTCCCGCAATCAGAGACAACAATAACAGCTGTCCCCTCTGTTGAGAACCAAAATCAGGCAACCATAGACTTTCCTAAACACCTACACTCCACCCATAGACAATCCTAGACCACATACACTCAACACAAACCATACACTAAAACCAACACACCCCCTTTACCATAATAAACACCCAAAACACAAACATACCCATGTCCACCCTGACCTAACTAAAATAATAAAGAAAACAAAGAATACTAAGGCCAGGGCGTGACAAATGTTCTGCATTATGTCATGTTTTATGTTTCATGTTTCATGTGGACCCCAGGAAATGTAGCTGCTGCTTTTGCAAAAGCTAATGGGGATCCTAATAAAAATGGGCGACTTTTTTCAATTCATCATTAGAGTCGCATCATTCAGCTTTACAATGTATTAAAAATCCAAAATATAGCCCAACGTTTGTAGAACAACCGAAAGTTATATTAATAACTTCTAAATTAAGCTATAGGAGTACCTATTTATTTGTTAACACAGAATAGCCACATGTGGAGCAATCCCTCAAATCATTTTGGAAAAATATCCTTTCTATTTTATTCAGCTTTTGTTCAATTGTATTTTTCATACTATAAAATAATATAAAACAATTCCACGTAATTCTAAGCAAATCTTGTCTCCTAAATGAACTAGTGTAGTCCACAGCCATATAGGATATCCAGATTAGGGCCTAACATATGTCACGCCCTGACCTTAGAGATCCTTGATTTATTGTCTATGTTTGGTTAGGTCAGGGTGTGACTCGGGTGGGAGATTCTATGTTTTCTTATTTCTTTGTTGTTTTGCCTTGTGGTGGTTCCCAATCAGAGGCAGCTGTCTATTCGTTGCTCTGATTGGGGATCATTATATAAGTTTGTGATTTTCCGTTTGGGTTTTGTGGGAGTTATTTTCTGTTTAGCTGTTTTGTTGCATGACAGAACTGTTCGCTTTCGTTTCTACTTTGTTATTTTGTTGCGGTTGTAACGGAATTCCTCCTCCTCTTCATCCGAAGGGAGGAGCAAGGATTCGACCAAAATGCAGCGTTGGAATAGGACATAATGATTTATTTAACAAGACAAAAAACTAACTAACTTGAATAACTAACAAAATAACAAAACGGAGTAGACAGACCTGGACATGCGAACTTACATAAAACGAAGAAACTCAACGAAACAGGAAAAATGACTACAAAAACGAACGAACTGACAAACAAACCGAAACAGTCCCGTGTGGCGCGACAAACACAGACACAGGAGACAACCACCCACAAACAAACAATGTGAACACCACCTACCTTAATATGATTCTCAATCAGAGGAGATTGAAAACCACCTGCCTCTAATTGAGAACCATATCAGGTACCACATTAAACCAACATAGAAACACAAAACATAGACTGCCCACCCAAACTCACGTCCTGACCAACTAACACATACAAGACAAAGAAAAACAGGTCAGGAATGTGACAGGCGGTGTTCAGTTTATTAAAAATCATGAACGCCTACCACACTGCACCTTGGTCTCCTTCAACCCACGAGAGTCGTTACAACGTAAGGACATCTCAGAGTATGCTACTCTGTTCTTCTGAAATAGACAACATTTTCTTCATATCATGTTTCTTTAGACCTGTCTAAAATATATAATGGATTTATTGTGAAGGTGTAGGCTATATTACATGGATTTATTAGACTTTGTCACGCCCTGACCATAGAGAGCTGTTTATTCTCTATGTTGGTTGGGGCGTGACAGTGACTAGGGTTGGTTAACTAGGTGATTAATGATTTATGTTGGCCTGGTATGGTTCCCAATCAGAGGCAGCTGTTTATCATTGTCTCTGATTGGGGATCATATTTAGGCAGCCATTTCCCTATTGTGCTTTGTGGGATCTTGACTATGGATAGTTGCATGTTAGCACTATTGTTAGCTTCACGTTTCGATTTGAGATTTATTGTTTTTCTTTTGCTGTGAGTTTCACTTAGTAATAAAAAGATGTGGAACCCAGATCACGCTGCGCTTTGGTCCAGTTATTATGATGATTGTGACAGACTTTTAAAATGTAGATGTTCAAAAGGTCTGCATCAGTGCCTGGAAGCCAGGAGATACTAAATGTGTTTATTTTTATTAATGGTCAATTAACCTGAGACTGGCAGTTATTTGCTTGACAATCACCGGCTGACGAAATTCCGTGACCGCCACAGCCCTAGGTAGGAAGCGTTCTGTTTTTCAACATTGTGTTGGGTGTAATTACATTGATATATCTAGTGGTAGGAAGCATTCTGTTTCTCAACATTGTGTTGGGTGTAATTACATTGATATATCTAGTG
>NW_019946126.1:20737-23855 GCF_002910315.2 Salvelinus sp. IW2-2015
AATGAGGGAAAAGAGATGAAATGAGCCAGCAGGTCTTTACAGTAAAACACATCAACATTAAAAGAGAACGTACTACTGAGTGGTTTGAACTGATTTAAAGTCATGTAGACAGACCCTGAAATAGAATGTGCCCAACTAAGAAAAATCTAATAACCAGAAAACAAACCCATGTTTGTGTGACATTTTGGATGTTTCCTCTCTTCTAAAACTATTGGAAAGACAAATCCAACATTGTAACATACAGTGATAATTCTGATAATAATTTGAAGGAATTAACAGGAATCTATTGATACCGAAAACAAAAGGACAAACAGAAATTCTGCATAAGTACTGGAATGTACATTTATAACATGTTAAGAAAAATAGCTTATCTCAAGAGTACTATATGGCAAGATGTTACATTTAATATGAATGTATTTTCAGCAGGTACCCTAGTGGTTAGAGCGTTGGACTAGTAACTGAAATGTTGCAAGATCAAATTCCTGAGCGGACAAGGTTAAAATCTGTTGTTCTGCCCCTGAACAAGGCAGTTAACCCACTATTCCTAGGACGTCGTTGTAAATAAGTATTTGTTCTTAACTGACTTGCCTAGTTAAGTAAAAAAAAAATGAAATAGTAATTTCTGTGGCATGTCTGTATCCTTTAACATGGGTTCTATGCTGAGTTCGTCTTCTTTAAGTTTCAACATTACCCAAATAGTTGGATTCATTCAAGACCTTTGAAACGTTCTATTAAGTACATCCCTCATCTTTTTAATAGATTTTAGTTATAAGTACTAACCTGTGCTAGTTTCTAGCTCTGAATTCAGAGTATGTTTTGACATCTACTATAAACCATTACCTACAGTACATACTGCAGTTTTGTATATGCCTGCCTCTTTGGAATTGATGCCATGATAGTTGTGAAATGTATTTTGAGAAAACCTTTATCAATGATAGGTATTCTCTTATTATTTCTAATCACAATAGGAATTATTTTATATGTTTTAATTCCTAAATTGATTAGCTTTGAAGTTCATCCAAAAAGTCATTATTGTGCTGGTTTCATGTATGGATATTGAATAAGGAAAACAGAAGACTTTTATGATGGATTCCCAACATTTMTATGTATAAAACAATACTTACATTTCAAAAGAAAGAATCCACCAAAAGACTATACAATATATCTCTCCACACAGACATGTACTTCAAGGTGATTTTTCAAAAGCATGCCATGCAATATATTTTCTCCAAGYATGGCAGAGCTTAGCAGGTGCTTGAGATTCAAGTGAGGGGGACATGCTTGAGCCTCTGCTGTCACAATGACAAGGTAAAATATATGTACTTAAACCCCACCATCACAACCCAGATGTGGACAAAAGGACTGCTCCTCCATAGTGGTTTGTTGTTTTGATACTGAGACGAGGGAGCATTAGTTTCTCATCAGCCTATGGTAATGCTGTTGAAGAGTGTCGAACTGACTGCTGCAATACCAGAGAGGAGCAGCTTGAAAGCCACAGCCTCTGAACATGGTCTGTCTTTCACCTGACACCTGACAATAGCAGGGGGAGGGGAGGGGGGGCAAACCCACACACACACCTGATCATCATCGAATTATATCTCTCTCTCCCGGCCCAGCTGTTCATGGACTCCAGTAAGAAAGAGGGGATGGAAGGAGGGGGAGGGGAGGGGAGAAGGACCAGAGAGGGAATTTTTCAGGAGGGAGGGAGGGAGAAAAAGCCAAAACGCTCACGCTTCACTGCCTCCCAATACCACCATTTTTTTTAAAGAGAGACAATTAGTGAAAAGATACATTTCAGCCAATGAGCTGGTAGCAGAAAGGCAGGGACAAAAGAGACAATTGATACTGCAATCTAGACGGGCACTGGACACGGTCTCTACTATAATTACTACACTTCCTTTAATACTTCTCTAAAGCCACTGTGCTCCCCCCTCAACCCTCCCAGCTTACATCTATGTATTAGTAAGAACAAAAGGTGGGTTTGGGTTGGGGCAAATTTTTTTTTTTAAGCCGGGGTTATTGTTTTTTTTTTGTTGGGGCTTTTGGGGGGGGAAAGGGCTGGAAAACCTTTCCTTGTTTTATTCTGTGGAGATTAGCCTTTAATGTGCTGGAGGTTCGGTGGACATGGGGCAGGTTGTGCACCCTTAGTCCATCTTACCTCTTACTGAATCCTGTAGAAAACTTATTCCAATCCACCCTTCTTTTCAACACCAGTGGATATCAAATAGCTGAATGAAATGGGTAATGAAATGAACCAACTTTTCTCCACTAGTTGAAGTTGGACTCTAACCCCATTAATGTGTTGGTTGGTATTTTGTTAAGGTTGTAAAGGTCACCAATGTTGATTGAAGACTATCACAACTGAAATGAGTGAATGAGACATACACACCGCAGACAAGACAAACAAACATTAGTGAGACCCATCATCATCATCTAGTGCGAATCAGCAGAGGATCATTTGGCGTATCTAGCTACAACCTAAACTATTGGAGAAACTGTGGGGTTTGCTACAACCATATAATCAGTATTTTCCGAAAAAGTGCTGCCAAAAAGAATGAGCCATGAATGACAAGAAATCCTGTTTTGAAATTACAACATGTTTTACAATTCTGACAGGAAAGTATCTCCTCTTTATACTTTAAAACAATCAACATTTTTGTTTCTGATAAAAAACTTCCAAAGCCAAGAGAGATCCTCTCTGAAGAGAGAGATGGAAGACTCACTCAGAACACCCTCATTATTTCTTGCGAAAAGTGCTTGGTGTGAGTTTGATGTTGTTTTAAAAAGATTGTTGTGGTCGTAAACAAGAGTGCAGTCAACAAAAGAAGCATCATAGCTACTTCTGTGCCGTCCCGCCAACCACTTAAGATATCTTTGAAGATGAATCAATCACTATATTATAGCGGAGACGAAGAGCAGAGCCCACAAGGTGCCTGGCTGATAATCGAACACTGCGCCTGACTTCATAGCAGTCTGCAGGCATTGATGCCCTGATTGATCGCTGAATGGAAGTGACTGGGAAGAAGAAAGGATTACTCTTGTCAAATGCAGTCAATATGCCGGGCTGGATGGTCAATGTTTGCAGTAAATCTCGAATAGTGCTGCAAAGCTAAAAAGG
>NW_019946126.1:25166-55460 GCF_002910315.2 Salvelinus sp. IW2-2015
TTTTCCTTTAAGCTAAAACAAATAGGATCAATTACATCATGCTGCGAAATACTTTCAACAAACAACAACAAAAACGTTATGGTATTTCTTCGTTTTTTATGTTGTCTCACTTTAGGCACAATGCGACTGTTTTCATCCCACATACATCCTAAAACTATCAAACAGCAGGAACAAGGGATTTAAAATCAAGTGTGTCTTTCCTCAGAGTGTGTTTAATTCAGGTGTTTGGCTTCACCACCCTACAGTTATAGGTCAGATAACTGACCTCTACTGGTGGGATGAGGGTGCAGCCATGCACTGCATACGGGGCCCGGAGTCCAGAAAATCATACATGTGAAGGGCAGAGAAGGAAGGCATCTGTGAAAGCTGATGCTCACTTTATAAGCAATTATTCTCTTTTATTAAATGGAAAACAACAACCAAAAGGAAAAATGCTCCTGCTTTGGGTTGCATGGAAGAAATGGATCAGGGTCCATCTGGCATCTGGCATCTCTTCCTTCCCAGACTAGACTGACAGGAGAGAGAAATTATGCTCTGGGATGAGTAGCCGGAGAGTTTAGGGGATTAACAACACTTTCAATATCAAAACGCTTGATTCCATTATCTCAGGAAGACCTGCAATCTAATAATGAGTAGATACAACGGGGATTGTCAAATGTACATGCTTAATAAAGTGATGTTGTGTAGTTATCATCTGTAAAACATTTGGTTGACTCCCAGGATGAACATTTTAAAACGTTTCTAATGCTAGTGTAACAGTATTGCTCCCGTCCCTCTCCTTGCCCCTGGGCTTGAACCAGGGACCCTCTGCACTCATCGACAACAGTCACGCAAGAAGCATCATTATCAATCGCTCCAGAAAAGCTGCAGTTCTTGCAAAGCAAGGGAAACAACTACTTCAAGATCTCAGAGCGAGTGACGTCACCGATTGAAATGCCACTAGAGTGCACAGCTAACTAGCTAGCCATTTCACACCAGTTACAGTAGAAGACTAGGAACACTGGATTACATGGAGTATTTCTCACTGCTAAACTGTAACTTCCCTGTATGTCTCTTGATATTGCTGCTACTTACCCTTCATTAAATCTCCCTCGATATGAACTGATGCTACTTAGAACTCCAGGTATTAGAATCAGATTATTCTTGTATCCCTGTGTTATTCAGGGGCATTTGGAAACATTCAACAGTGATATCTGCGGATAGATAATGCCAGCTGTAATGCAGAGCTCAGTGGAGAGGAGATGTAACGGCTCTCGTGGGTTGAAGAAGGAGACCAAGGTGCAGCGTGGTAGGCATTCATGATTCTTTATTAATTTAACTGAACACCGCAACAAAATAACAAAGTAGAAAAAAACGAAAGTGCACAGTTCTGTCAGGCAACAAAACAGCTAAACAGAAAATAACTCCCCACAAAACCCAAATGGAAAATGACAACCTATATATGATCCCCAATCAGAGACAACGATAGACAGCTGCCTCTGATTGGGAACCCTACTCAGCCAAAAACACAAAGAAATAGAAAACATAGATTATCCCACCCAAGTCACACCCTGACCTAACCAAACATAAAGAATAAATAAGGATCTCTAAGGTCAGGGCGTGACAGTTCCCCCCCAAAGGTGCGGACTCCGGCCGCAAACCTGAACCTATAGGGGAGGGTCCGGGTGGGCATCTACTCTCGGTGGGGGCTCCGGTGCGGGACGCAGACCCCGCCCCGCTTTAGGCTCCCTCCACTTCGGTGGCGCCTCCGGTGCAGGGTTCGTCGCCGGGACCTCCGGACCGTAGATCATCGCCGGAGGCTCTGGACTGCAGACCGCCGCTGGAGGCTCAGGACTGCAGATCGCCGCTGGAGGCTCTGGACTGCAGATCGTCGCTGGAGGCTCTGTACTGCAGATCGTCGCTGGAGGCTCCGGACTGCAGACCGTCACTGGAGACTCCGGACTGAAGACCGTCGCTGCAGGCTCCTTGCCATGGATCATCACCACAGGCTCTGGGCCATGGATCATCACTGGAGGCTTCGTGCCATGGAATACCACTACAGGCTCCGGGCCATGGATCATCACTGGAGGCTTCGTGCCATGGATCATCACTGGAGGCTCTGGGCCATGGATCATCACTGGAGGCTTCGTGCCATGGATTATCACTGGAGGATTCGTGCCATGGATCATTACTACAGGCTTTGGACCATGTATCATCACTGGAGGCTTCGTACGTGGAGCCGGAACAGGTCTCACCGGACTGAGGAGACGTACTGTAAGCCTGGTGCGGGGAGCTGCCACAATACGTCCTGACTGGAAACCCACTCCAGCTCGGTGAGTGTGGAGAGCTGGCACGGGACGCACTGGGCTATGACGGCGCACTGGAGGCATAGTGCGTAGAGCCGGCGCAGGATATGCTGGGCCATGACGGCGCACTGGAGGCATAGTGCGTAGAGCCGGCGCAGGAAATGCTGGGCCATAACGGCGCACTGGAGGCATAGTGCGTAGAGCCGGCGCAGGAAATGCTGGGCCGTGGAGGCGCACCGGAGGTCTGGAGCGCAGAGCTGGCACAACGCGTCCTGGCTGAATCCCCCCTGTAGCACGGCAAGTGCGGGGAGCTGGAACAGGCCGTACTGGGCTGTGCTGGTGAACTGGGGATACCGTGCGTAGAGCTGGCGCAGGATATCCTGGACCGAAGAGACGCACCGGAGGCCAGGAGCGCTGAGCCGGCAGAATCCGTCCTGGCTGAATGCCCATTCTAGCACGGCAACTGCGGGGAGCTGGAATATAGCGAACCGGGCTGTGACTGCGCACTGGAGACATGGTGCGCATCACCGCATAACACGGTGCCCGACCGGTCACACGCTCCCCACGGTAAGCACGGGGAGTTGGCTCAGGTCTAAACCCTGACTCCGCCAATCTCCCCGTGTGCCCCCCCCCCCATTTTCTTTGGAGCTGCCTCTCGGGCTTCCGTGCTAGCCGTGACCTCTTGTATAGTTGCTCCCTCCTTGCTGCCTCCGTTTGCTCCCATGGGAGGCGATCCCTCCCAGCCAGGATCTCCTCCCACGTCCAGGATCCTTTACCATTCAGGATGTCCTCCCATGTCCATTCCTCCTGACCACGCTGCTTGGTCTTCTTGTTGGTTGGGGAGTTCTGTAACGGCTCTCGTGGGTTGAAGAAGGAGACCAAGGGTCCGCGTGGTAGACGTCATGATTTTGAATAAACTGACACCGCACAAAATAACAAAGTAGAAAAAAAATAAAGTGCACAGTTCTGTCAGGCAACAAAACAGCTAAACAGAAAATAACTCCCCAAAACCCAAACGGAAAATGACAACCTATATATGATCCCCAATCAGAGACAAGATAGACAGCTGCCTCTGATTGGAACCTACTCAGCCAAAAACACAAAGAAATAGAAAACATAGATTTTCCCACCCGAGTCACACCCTGACCTAACCAAACATAGAGAATAAATAAGGATCTCTAAGGTCAGGGCGTGACAGGAGAGATGCTTTTGGGACTTTATTTGTTCAACAGCAACCAGGGCAAATAGCAGAGTGTTATTTACAGCTGGCTTTTCTTTTATGGAAAAATCAAGACGTGATTGATTGAGGTTAATGTGACGGCGAGGCTGCACCAAGCTGCATTTGAGTGCTGCAGGTTAACAGAAAACACTAACTTCCATAAACCGCTATGGAGATAAATCACTGTTATTTTGGCGGCTCTGACAGCAGTTTAAGCAGCGGCAATCATYGAAAGCACCTCGGGAGCCCCTACGCTGCGCTTTGCAAAATGTCAAGGAGGGGGCTGCGGGGGATAGCGGTGCAGAGGAGGAGGGGGACACTGGTGAGAGAGATGGTCATATCAACGGCCCGTCAGCGGGCAGGTGTTTTACATAAACATCCCAGAGTGCAGTAGGCAAATTCTGTTGACRAAAAAATGCAATAAAACAAAGAGGGTTTGGAAGTGTGACCGGTCCCCAGTGCATTCCCACCCTCCTCTCCTCCGCGTTGCTCCTCCGCTCACTCACTACCAAGCTGACCGGGGTGAGATTATGGTGTTTGCTTTTATCTGTCAGAGATCAATATTTCACACGTCCGATAAAAGAGGAAATTGAACTGGGAATAGACTGAAGTGCTGTAAAAAGTACAAAGCACAATTATCAAAAAGCACTTAAAGAGCTTAATAGGATACACATATTAAAAATGCTCAAATGCATGTCTCTAGGTCATAATGAGAGCTGGTTCTTCTCTCTCCAAACACCTCCACCCCCCCCTGTACCCCCACCACCACTACCTTTTGATCACAACACTATGCCCCCTGTATGCAGGCAGGCTCTGTGGTCAATGCATTCAATGCATTCTGGGTAGTATATGGACCCCTAGAGAACTGGAGGCAGCCATTCTCTGTGTTTTAACACAACAGCCATTAGGTGGGATTGGGCACTTTTTGCCTTTATAGGAAATGCATTATACGTGTAAACTGGGCATCAAGAGCCAAACTGATGTTGAAAATACAAGGACATCTGAGAGGCGTTGTAGAACCCGACCAGAGAGAGGAGAGTCCATAACCTTCTCTCTGTTAGAGGAGCTTTACTGTAGTTTACTACTTGGAATGCAGTGGAGGCTGCTGGGGGGAGAACAGCTCATAATAATGGCTGGAATGGAGTAAATTGAATGGTATCAAACCCATGAAAACCATGTTTTTCATACCATTCCATTTACTCCAATGCAGCCATTATTATGAGCCCTCTGCTGCCAAGTCCACTTCGTACTCTCACCATCCGATAGGCACCAGACAAGTGATCCATACAGAGTAAAAGGTTCAGAGAACCAACAGAGCCAGTCTCTGGATAGAGCACCAGCTCTCCTAGCCCTAGCCCTAACCTTAACTATAACCCAAACCCTAGCTCAAACCCTAACCCTAACCCTAAGCCTGTATGAAATGAAGGGCTCCTATGTCAGGATTTTCTGTCAAATTTCATGGTATTATTACTACAACAACCTCCATGGAACACCAAGCACCCAATGAGGCTTCTGTCTAGAGGTCAGTCATGCTTTAAGCAGTAAGAGCCACTCAACATGTACTTACGTGGTAAGTCAACGTTACCCTCAGCGCTAGAGCTACTGACCTCCTCCTCATGGGTCACCCAGAGTGGCCAAATGACTGGCCTTTTCACTCTCATCATTCACATATTGATATCTCCATTAATCTATCTTCTACTTAAATATTATTCATGGCACTCAGCTTAATGCTTGGCAATAATGAGGCAAAACCGCCAAGCAACATATATTGTTGAGCATGTATTGATTCTAAATTTCCCTAAAATGGCCATTGGGGCAGTTGGCTAATGGCTTAAATGGTAAACAGTAGGCTAATAGCGGGCTAATAACAGATGGTCACATTTTGGAAATATGCATGTATTGACGTTATCTCAACTTCTTTGCTCGCTCCCTGATTTAGTCCTCAGATTAAAACACATATCACAATGGAAAGAAAACCAGAACAGGTTTCCATTTTGAAACTCAARYAGGGCTGATACTGATATCTGGGC
Source organism: Salvelinus sp. IW2-2015 (assembly GCF_002910315.2). Classification (NCBI taxonomy): domain Eukaryota; kingdom Metazoa; phylum Chordata; class Actinopteri; order Salmoniformes; family Salmonidae; genus Salvelinus; species Salvelinus sp. IW2-2015. The sequence continues at coordinate 30,701 of NW_019946126.1, forward strand.
ATCTTTTGATAAAGACATCCTATYACTSCACAWCATGACATGATAGGAGTGCACTCTTCTCAGCCRTATCTGAACGAGCCTTCATTAGCAACCTGATCAATACTCTCTCTTGATTAAGTGGGATGAGGGACACTCATTTCATTTTCAAGCATTTTAACAAATCGATCAATGGTGAGATTATCTTGCAAATGACAAAGATGCAAGCAAGGGATTCTGAACTGAGGCCACCTTCTCTCTCTCATCTATTGCTGACACACACGCGCTCGCACACACACACACACACACACACACAGTAAATCACAGAACTCCGTAATCACTGGCCCAATATAATTGCAGACAGAGCTTTTAATCGGCAATGGTAAAACATTAACTAAATTAGTTTTTAAAGATTTAAGATGTTTAAAGATTTTATTTGCAGATACCTCTGATTCTATTCTATGTGGCCTGGGAATTGCAGTTGATTGAAGCTGATTGATGCAGGTCCGTAAAATGTATCTTTAAAGCATCTGAGCTGTCTGGTATATTCTACACAGCAGAACCAGACTCCCTAAGGAAGTGTCAAGCTTGCTTTTTCTCCAGATTACAGAGCGCACACCACAAGACACTAGACCAGGTGCAATACATCTACATACCTCATCAAGATAATTCAAATTGTACCCTGATCATGAAGTGTCTTTTACTTAGTTATTCTAGTTTATCCAGCTTAGAATTCAGAAACTGAATTCCAGTCCACGTCATCCATTCTCAAGGACATTAATCATAAAAAGTCATAAAATGACCAGTCAGAAGATACATTTTTTTCCCCGGCACCGTTCAGAAATCCACCGTTTATGGGTCACCCTGTTAAAGAGAGGGGGCCACTAAAGTCACTCAGGGGATGGTAATTAACCTCCAGGCCAGTGTGGTCTGTAGCTCTGAGACTCAGGTCCATGCTCTCTGGGGCCTGCATGGGCCTGCAGTGCACTGAGCTGAGAGTAAGCTAAAGAGACTCATCGATGCCAGTAAAAGAGAAGACTGGCAGCATCCCAAATGACACCCTATCCTCTATATATACTTTCACAATTAGTGCACTGTATAGGGAATAGGGTGCCATTTGGKACACAACCTGGGTAAGGTGGTCTGTGCGTGCGTTGGTTGTTACGCTACATACTTCCTCCTTGTAATGCCCTTCAGGGATAATTTTTCCTGGGATGATTCAAATCACATTTTTGATATTTGCTTTGCATGATGGAAAATGGAAGAGGAGGATCTAGATGGAAGGTATTTATCGGTTTGCGACTAACTGGCTACCCTGGAGGGCCCTCTTCTGATGTTCAAGCCTAATTTGGAAAACTAAAAAAGTCTTGCTGTGTTATCATAATTTGTGCTGGTGCATTTTACACAGGGGTTTGAGCAAACAGACAGAGGTTGGTGGAAGGGAGGATGAGGTTATATTCAGGCCGCTGTACGACCACAGTAATATGTCTGTCTGTGTGTCTGTATGTCTGTCTCCAAATGCACCAGTGCAGAATTCTTAGCATCAAAGATAAGCTTTCTCACAGGACTAAKGACATAACGAGGTATCAAGTAACACCATGAACTTCAAGCTAAGTAGCCCTGCCTACAATCATGTTTTATCTTAATTTTCTTTTTTCATTTAAATTGATCACGATCATTATGAAAAAAATTGGCAAATTCATGTCAGCTAATATTAAAGACCCTCATATTTGTGAGATGTGGTATTTATCATTTATGGCGCCATCACACACTTGTGAGTGTCACGACTTCTGCCGAAGTTGATGCCTCTCCTCGTTCGGGCAGTGTTCGGCGGTCGACGGTCTTCTAKCCATTTTTCATTTTCCATTTGTTTTGTCTAATTTTCCCACACACCTGGTTTTCATTTCCCAATTACTGCTCATGTATTTAATCCTCTGTTTCCCCCATGTCTTTGTGTGTGATTGTTTATTGTTAAGGTCGGTACGTTCCGGCTGGGTTTTTCCGGGTGCTGTTTTCACCCGTGTTTTGTGACAACCGTTATTGTTCGCACATTGGTGTTTGTTTACTTTGTGCTATTTTCTATAGTAAAGTGCGTTGTTCACTAATCTCTGCTCTCCTGCGCCTGACTTCATGCACCAGCTACACCCACCGCCTAACAGTGAGGATGCACTCTATCTGAAGCTCTGTTAGGATAATTAATTAATTGCCCTAAAACAAAGATTCTGAGCTTGGTTCAGCAGTGTAGCCGCACCTACTGTTCACCAGTGTCTCTGAAAAGGACATTGTATGTTCAGGCATGCCCCATGCGCTTTCCATGTTAATGAGCTCTGAAATACATTTTGAACGTAGGTTATGGCCGCCTCACACTCCTGTGGGATGAGAACAGCTCAATAAAATATACACAGGAGGTCAAAACAGGAGGGAAATAAAAACCCTTTTTGACAATGTTAAGCCTTGCAGCTGCTTTGAGGCAACTGCAGGGGTTTTATCAGCTCTTCAGATGTTGGATCATGGGGCGCAGAAAGCTTTCCAAGGGTAAGCAAAGTCAGAGTCAACGAGTCTGTACTGTACCATGNCAGCTCTTCAGATGTTGGATCATGGGGCGCAGAAAGCTTTCCAAGGGTAAGCAAAGTCAGAGTCAACGAGTCTGTACTGTACCATGTAGCCAGTCTTAGCCCTCGTTATGAACACATCAGCCAAGCATCTCTTCAGTGGAGTGTTATTGTAGTGTCTGACAGAGGCTGTGCGTTCGTKTAGGCCTTACCTCACCAGAACTCACACCTGAGCAATGCATGATGTAGCTCTAAAATGGTTAGATCACATGAATCACGGTCTCGTGCATCCACAGTCAGTCAACTGTCTGTCAGGGTAATGTGTAACCAATGGTTATGGAGGAAACCAGATCTACTGTATCTCAGTAAATATCCACATTTATGGCACTCAAATGAGCAATGACCAACAACCAATAGAGATGAAACTGGACTGGACAATAGGTATTAATGCTAAATTGCAATTATTTTCACCTCTATGGCCTATTTATTGCCTACCTCCCTACTCTTCTACATTTGCACACACTGTACATAGATTTTTCTATTTTTAGTTTATTTTGTGTTATTGACTGTACGTTTGTTTATGTGTAACTCTGTGTTGTTGTTTTTGTCGCACTGCTTTGCTTTATCTTGGCCAGGTCGCGGTTGTAAATGAGAACTTGTTCTCAACTGGCCTACCTGGTTAAATAAAGGTGAAGTAAAAAATAAATTTTTAAAAAGTAACAAGGTTACAGTTGAATATACATTCTCTGGCCCGACCAACAGCTGCCCAGGACAGGGGAGAGGAGGAAATGAGTTTATTGATGTGTGTCTGTGTCTGTGTCTGTGTAGTGTAGTGTAATAAAGACGAGGTCAAGTAACAAAAGCTGCTCTCACTAAAACGGACGCTCCAGCCATTTCTATAATGACCTTGCTCCCACATCATGGCTGCGGGTTAATGGTTCTAGACTCTACACCTGGCCTCTACATCTCCACTCTCCTCTCTGCACAATGATTTTTCAGAAGAGGGGCCGGGGCGTGTGATCGATGAAGCCTGTACTTGTTTTGGGGGTGTATAAATTAAAATAAATGTGTGGTGTAACATCCCGGATGATGAAATAAGAGGCACTTCAGGCAAAATTTCTGATAAAGCAGTCCGACCCCATGGCGGAGGAGAGGATGATAGGATCAGAAGCACTTGTGCAGGCTTCTCCAGCCAAGATACAGAGCCTTCTCCTGACTGGCCCAGGTGGGAGCATCTCACAGACACTGGGCTGGAAAGGAAACAGGAAGGAAGAGACTCCTAAAGAGTAGGGGATAGAGTGAGCAAATCAAATCAAATTGTATTGGTCACATACACATTTAGCAGATGTTATTGGGGTGTAGTAAAATGCTTGTGTTTCTAGCTCCTACAGTGCAGTAATATTTAACAAGTAATATAAAAAATAAACTCGCAGCAACAAGATTATGTGGATTATAGTAACATTTTTGTAGGGATTGAGAAATGTTTTTGTTATGGCAAATGAAGTCTCAAATGTTTAAGTGAAAATTATAAACTTTAGAAGCCTTTTTAAACCTTGAATACACTACAAATTAAGTTACCTGCTTTGCAGGAAAATTCTTTTTGACAACAGAGTGATCAAATGAAGATAGTAGATATGTATCTCCATTACAATAGCACTAGTCTCTTAATTCCCACGAGAAAACTTTATGAATCTACCAGTTTCATTTGTAGTTTCAGTTGCATATACTTTTTATTTTTATTTATTTATTTCACCAGGTAGGCCAGTTGAGAACAAGTTATCATTTACAACTGCGACCTGACCAATATAAACAAAGCAGTGTGACACAAACAACAACACAGAGTTACACATAAACAAACGTACAGTCATTAGCACAATAGAAAAATATATGTACAGTGTGTGCAAATGTAGAAGAGTAGGGAGGTAAGGCAATAAATAGGCCATGGAGGCGAAACAATTACAATTTAGCATTAACACTGGAGTGATAGATGTGCAGATGATGATGTGCAAGTAGAGATACTGGGGTGCAAAAGAGCAAGAGGATAAGTAACAATATGGGGATGAGGTAGTTGGGTGTGCTATTTACAGATTGGCTGTGTACAGGTACAGTGATCTGTAAGCTGCTCTGACAACTGATGCTTAAAGTTAGAGAGGGAGATATAAGACTCCAGCTTCATTGAATTCGTTCCAGTCATTGGCAGCAGAGAACTGGAAGGAAAGGCGCGCAAAGTAAGTGTTGGCTTTGGGGGTGACCAGTGAAATATACCTGCTGGAACGCGTGCTAGGGCTTTACCTAGCATAGACTTTATGATGACCTGGAGCCAGTGGGTTTGCGATGAATATGTAGTGAGGGCCAGCCATGGGGCTTTGGTGACAAAACGGATGGCACTGTGATAGACCACATCCAGTTTGCTGAGTAGAGTGTTGGAGGCAATTTTGTAAATGACATCGCGAAGTCAAGGATTGGTAGGATAGTCAGTTTTACGAGTATGTTTGGCAACATGAGTGAAGGAGGCTGTGTTGCGAAATAGAAGCCGATTCTAGATTTAATTTTGGATTAGAGATGCTTAATGTGAGTCTGGAAGGAGAGTTTACAGTCTAACCAGACACCTAGGCATTTAGAGTTGTCCACATATTCAATAAGTCAGAACCGTCCAGAGTAGCGATGCTAGTCGGTTGAAGGGCAGAAATCGGTTGAAGAGCATGCACTTAGTTTTACTTGCATTTAAAAGCAGCTGGAGGCCTCGGAAGGAGTGTTGTATGGCATTGAAGCTCGTTTGGAGGTTTGTTAGCACAGTGTCCAAAGAAGGGCCAGATGTATACAGAATGGTGTCGTCTGCGTAGATGTGGATCGAGAATCACCAGCAGCAAGAGCGACATCATTGATATAAACCGAGAAAGAGTCCGCCCGAGAATTGAACCCTGTGAAACCCTATAGAGACTGCCAGAGGTCCGGACAACGGGCCCTCTGATTTGACACACTGAACTCTATCTGAGAAGTAGTGGGTGAACCAGGCGAGGCAGTCATTTGAGAAGCCAAGGCTATTGAGCATGCCGATAAGAATAAGGTGATTGACAGAGTCGAAAGCCTTGGCCAGGTCGATGAAGATGGCTGCACAGTACTGTCTTTTATCGATGGCGGTTATGATATCGTTTAGGACCTTGAGCGTGGCTGAGGTGCCCCCATGACCAGCTCGGAAACCAGATTGCATAGTGGAGAAGGTACGGTGGGATTCGAAATGGTCAGTGATCTGTTTGTTAACTTGACTTTCGAAGATTTTAGAAAGGCAGGACAGGATGGATATAGGTTTATAACAGTTTGGGTCTAGAGTGTCTCCCCTTTGAAGAGGGGGATGACCGCAGCAGTTTCCAATCTTTGGGGATCTCAGACGATACAAAAGAGAGGTTGAATAGGCTAGTAATAGGGGTTGCAACAATTTCGGCAGATAATTTAGAAAAGAGGGGTTCAGATTGTCTAGCCTGGTGATTTGTAGGGATCCAGATTTTGCAGCTCTTTTGAGTGTAGTCTGGCCCAGGAGTGTGAAGGTGAACGGAGGCTCTGGAGCAACGAACGCCCTTGCTGTCTCTGCCTGGCCGGTTCCCCTCTCTCCACTGGGATTCTCTGCCCTAACCCTATTACAGGGGCTGAGTCCTGGCTTACTGGTGCTCTTTCATGCCGTTCCTAGGAGGGGTGCGTCACTTGAGTGGGTTGAGTTACTGACGTGATCTTCCTGTCTGGGTTGGGCCCCCCTTGGTTTGTGGCTTGGTGGAGATCTTTGTGGGCTATACTCGGCCTTGTCTCAGGATTGTAAGTTGGTGGTTGAGATATCCCTCTAGTGGTGTGGGGGCTGTGCTTTGGCAGAGTGGGTGGGGTTATATCCTTCCTGTTTGGCCCTGTCCGGGGGTATCATCGGATGGGGCCACAGTGTCTCCTGACCCCTCCTGTCTCAGCCTCCAGTATTTATGCTGCAGTAGTTTATGTGTCGGGGGGCTAGGGTCAGTTGGTTTATACCTGGAGTACTTCTCCTATCTTATCCAGTGTCCTGTGTGAATTTAAATATGCTCTCTCTAATTCTCTCGTTCTCTCTTTCTTTCTCTCTCTCGGAGAACCTGAGCCCTAGGCCATCGTCAGGGCAAACCGGGCATGATGACTCCTTGCTGTCCCAGTCCACCTGGCCTTGCTGCTGTTCCAGTTTCAATTGTTCTGCCTGCTGTTATGGAACCCCTACCTGTTCAACTCTTAATGATCGGCTATGAAAAGCCAACTGACTTTTATTCCTGATTATTATTTGACCATGCTGTTCATTTATGAACATTTTGAAAATCTTGGCTCTCTCTAATTCTCTCCTTCTCTCTTTCTTTCTCTCTCTCGGAGGACCGGAGCCCTAGGACCATACCTCAGGACTACCGGGCATGATGACTCCTTGCTGTCCAGTCCGCCTGGCCCTGCTGCTATTCCAGTTTCAACTGTTCTGCCTGCGGTTATGGAACCCCTACCTGTCCCAGACCTGCTGTTTTCAATTCTTAATGATCGGCTATGAAAAGCCAACTGACATTTATTCCTGATTATTATTTGACCATGCTTGTCATTTATGAACATTTTGAAAATCTTGGCTCTCTCTAATTCTCTCCTTCTCTCTCTCTTTCTCTCTCTCGGAGGACCTGAGCCCTGGGACCGTGCGTCGGGGCTGCCGGGCGTGATGGCTCCTTGCTGTCCCCAGTCCACCTGGCCTTGCTGCTATTCCAGTTTCAGCTGTTTTGCCTGCGGTTATGGAACCGCCACCTGTCCCGGACTGCTATTTTCAACTCTTGATATACGGCTATGAAAAGCCACACTGAAAATTATTCATGATTATTATTTGACCATGCTTGTCACTTATGAACATTTTGAACATTTGGCATAGTTCTGTTATAATCTCCACCAGCACAACCAGAAGAGGACTGGCCACCCCTCTAGCTGGTTCCTCTCTAGGTTTCTTCCTAGGTTTTGGCCTTTCTAGGGAGTTTTTCCTAGCCACCGTGCTTCTACACCTGCATTGCTTGCTGTTTGGGGTTTTAGGCTGGGTGTCTGTACAGCACTTCGAGTATTAGCTGATGTACGAAGGGCTATATAAAATAAACTTGATTTGATTTGATTTGATTTCAGAACATCAGCTGTTTGGATTTGGGTGAAGGAGAAGCGGGGGTGGGGGGGGCTTGGGCAAGTTTCTGCATGTGGTTGCTGAGATGTTGGCTGGGGTAGGGGTAGCCAGGTGGAAAGCATGGCCAGCCGTAGAGAAATGCTTATTGAAATGATCGATTATCGTAGATTTATCGGTGGTGACAATGTTTCCTATCCTCAGTGCAGTGGGCAGCTGGGATGAGGTGCTCTTATTCTCCATGGACTTTACAGTGTCCCAAAACTTTTTGTAATTAGTGCTACAGGAAGCACATTTATGTTTGAAAAAGCTAGCCTTAGCTTTCCTAACTGACTGAGTATATTGGTTCCTGACTTCCCTGAAAAGTTGCATATCGCGGGGGCTATTCGATGCTAATGCAGAACACCACTGGATGTTTTTGTGCTGGTCAAGGGCAGTCAAGTCTGGGGTGAACCAAGGGCTATATCTCTTCAAGGGTTCTACATGTTCTGAATGGAGCGTGTTTATTTAAGATGGTGAGGAAAGCACTTTTAAAGAGCAACCAGGCTTCCTCTACTGACGGGATGAGGTCAATATCCTTCTAAAGTGTTTTAGGGAGCGTTTGACAGTGATGAGGGGKGGTCGTTTGACCGTGGACCCATTACGCACGCAGGCAATGAGGCAATGATCGCTGAGATCCTGGTTGAAGACAGCAGAGGTGTATTTGGAGGGCAAGTTGGTCAGGATGATATCTTAGAGGGTGCCCATGGTTACGGATTTAGGGTTGTACCTGGTAGGTTCCTTGACAATTTGTGTGCGATTGAGGGCATCTAGTTTAGATTGTAGGACGGCCAGGGTGTTAAGCATGTCCCAGTTTAGGTCACCAAACAGTACAAACTCTGAAGATAGATGGGGGGCAATCAATTCACATATGGTGTCCAGGGCACAGCTGGGGGCTGAAGGGGGTCTATAACAAGCGGCAACGGTGAGAGACTTGTTTCTGTAAAGGTAGATTTTTTAAATTAGAAATTCGAATTGTTTGGGCACAGACCTGGATAGTATGACAGAACACTGCAGGCTATCTCTGCAGTAGATTGCAACTCCGCCCCCTTTGGCAGTTCTATCTTGTTGGAAAATGTTATAGTTAGGGATGGAATTTCAGGATTTTTGGTGGCCTTCCTAAGCCAATAAGACATATTGGTATAGGAGTGGCATTGAACAATTAGTGTTCAATTAATACTTAGAATATGAAACATATTGTATAACAAAGAACTAGGGTCAGGCTGTATAGTCTACATTTCCTCCTTTCCTCCTTGATGTGCCTTGTTGTGTTTCATCAGTAGGATGATTTACTCTCCCCATTTGGCAGCTGTTTTTTCAAGCTCCATTTCCCCTCTCTCCTCTGGAGGAAGAGAGCAGCAGGAGTCAATGTGTGTGTCCAGGAGGTTTGGCTATTTAACATAAAAAATGATGATATTGCATCAGGGTGATAAATAAATGAATACATATGTGGAAGGAAGCAGGATGACAAATACCAACACTTGAAGCAGCCCATTAGTTGTTGACAGTTTTTGCCAGGGAAGCAGGCCGGATTCTGAGGCCTGTAATTCTGTCTCATTACCTCCCCGGTCCGCACTTCCTCCCCCGCAAGCTTAATTAATCTCTTATAGTTTGCCCTGTTGCTGTCCCTTGTTTTATTGCTAACTGACTCTCATGTTATGGTCTTGATTTATGGCGGGAATTGAGACGCCTGCAAATCATGGAATATATTCATTGATTACCACAAATTGTCTAATCTGCTGTATGTTCTTAGCTCTTGATTGGGTGGTACTTACCGATTGCCTTCTCTCCTAACTTAAAAATCAATCAGGAGCAACATGGAGAGTGGCTGGATGAATCCGGTCCACGCTGGCCATTTCCTACTCAATCACATTTGTGGCAAATTTACATCTCTAAGCCTAAAGCCGTCAAATGAATTCTAATTTCTTATGATGCCTCCATATGCAGTTTTCACAGGCCCTATCCTATGATGGATGGAATAGTTGGATTTGCATTATGGTTTTGTTTTATTATGTACTCTAATGCAAATCACTCCCAGTGTGTAACTTCACAGGTGTAAATGGATTGTGTGCTTRTTAGAAAATGTTATTTTGAGCGAGTCAATAGTTGGCAATGTAGCGCGCTCAACTAGCTGTTACTATCATAAATTGTTTAGTATAAATATACAATATCCCWATTGCAATTCAGTACAGGGGGATTTGCTGCAGATAAATGAGGTAAGTGGTAAGACATACAGCTGTATTCTGAGGGGTCATAGCAAATCTCCACGGTCACACCTGAAATGTCTGCTTTGTTCCTGTCAGTATTGGACTCATTTTCCTGACAGGGGCCCAGCTTTCATTTGCACTTTTGACACTGCGCTGACTTCCTGACACAAGGTGCAAGGGATAATTATAGAATGCGTTCAGGTTGCCAGAGGTGTGTGCTAGTTCAGGCTAAATGAAATGCAGTCACATCTGGTTAACCTCAGTGGCCATGGAAACCTACCTACAGGTCTTACTGGAGAATAACAAGCAAACAGACAAAGAAACCGCTGGTACACTGGAGAGGTTTAGAGTGCATTCTGGCCAGTGGCACCTCAGATGGTACCTACACAACGACAACAACAAGGCTCCTCTATGTGTTGGTGGAGAGGGCATGGAAGGGGATCAGTGTCTGTGATATGAGGCTGTGATGACAAGTGGTGATTTATATTGAGGTGGACATGGGGAAGTAAAGCAAACACCTAAGGGCAGCTCACCTATTCACACATTACCATCACTGTCAACTGCAAAGAGAGAGAGACAGAGAAAGAGGAGAGAGAGAGACGTGACAAAATGGCACAAGGGTCGAAGCACCTGGTCACCAGTTTCCATCTCTGCATTAGGCATGCTTTTTTCTACTTATAATGCCTTCGGAAAGTATTCAGACCCTTGACTTTTTTCACATTTTATTACGTTACAGCCTTAATCTAAAATAGAGTAAATCAAATAAATCCTCAGCAATATACATTTATACGCCTTAATGACAAAGCAAAACCTTTTTTCCCCTCAATGTATTAAAAATACAAAAACAGAAATACCTTATTTACATGTACATATTGATTGGAGTCCACCTGTGGTACATTTAATTGATTGGACAGCGCATGTCAGAGCAAAAACCAATCCATGAGGTCGATGGAATTGTCCGTAGAGCTCCGAGACAGAATTGTGTCGAGGCACAGATCTGGGGAGGGTACCAAAAAAAATTCTGTAGCCATTGAAGGTCCCCAAGAACACAGTGGCCTCCATCATTCTTAAATGGAAGAAGTTTGGAACCACAAGACTCTTCCTAGAGCTGGCCGCCCAGTCAAACTGAGCAATCAGGGGAGAAGGACCTTGGTCAGGGAGGTGACCAAGCAACCCGATGGTCACTCTGACAGAGCCTTCTAGAGTTCCCTGTGGAAATGGGAGAACTTCCAGAACGACAACCATCTCTGCAGCACTCCACCAATCAGGCCTTTATGGTAGAGTGGCCAGACAGAAGCCACTCCTCAGTAAAAGCACATGACAGCGCCTCTGGATGTTTTGCCAAAAGGCACCTAAAGACTCTCAGACCATGAGAAACAAGATCCTCTGGTCTGATGAAACCAAGATCAAACTCTTTGGCCGGAATGCCAAGCATCACATCTGTGGTAAACCTGGCACCATCCCTACGGTGAAGCATGGTGGTGGCAGCATCATGCTGTGGGGATGTTTTTCAGCGGGAGGGACTGGGAGACTAGTCATGATCGAGGCAAAGATGAACGGAGCAAAGTACAGAGAGAGCTTTGATGAAAACCTTCTCCAGAGCGTTCAGGGCCTCAGCCTCAGAAGGTTAACATTCCAACAGTACAACGACCCTAAGCACACAGCCAAGACAACACTGGAGTGGCTTAGGGACAAGTCTCTGAATGTCCTTGAGTGGCCCAGCCAGAGCCCGGACTTGAACCCGATCGAACATCTCTGGAGAGACCTGAAAATAGCTGTGCAGCCACGCTCCCCATCCAACCTGACAGAGCTTGAGAGGATCTGCAGAGAAGAATGGGAGAAACTCCCCCAATACAGGTGTGCCAAGCTTGTAGCGTCATAACCAAGAAGACTCGAGGCTGTAATCTCTGCCATAGATGCTTCAACAAAGTACTGAGTAAAGGGTCTGAATACTTATGTAAATTTATTATTTACGTTTTTATAATTTTATAAATTAGCTACAATTTCTAAAAACCTGTTTTTGCTTGGTCATTATGGGTTATTATGTGTAGATTGATGAAGAAAAAAACGGTTTAATCAATTTTAGAATAAGGCTGTAACATATCAAAATGTGGAAAAAATCAAGGGGACTGAATACTTTCCGAAGGCACTGTAATTCTGCACATGGTATTCTTTTGAGTAATCTAACCAACCATGCTTGAGGCTTGAGTTTAATGAGAGAAAGAGATAGTTAGCAAGTAATAGAGATAGAGTGAGTGAGTGAATGAGTGAGTGAGCGAGAGAGAGGAGAGAGAGAGTGAGAGAGTGAGTGAGTGAGTGAGTGAGTGAATGAGTGAGAGAGAGAGAGTTTAATGAGAGAAAGAGAGAGTTAGCACGTAAGAGAGAGAGAAGAGAGAGAGCAGGGGCGAAAATCTGATATCAACCTTGGAGGGGACAATTACATTACATTTTCTCAAGAGCAATTCCTGAGGGGGACACCAAAAGTAGTGCTGTAACACATAGCCTACGTTGTAATATGTTAAATGTATATTGAGGAACCATAATTCCTACAACTGAATAATTGATAGGTACAGTAGTTAACTGAAGGGTTTAACCAACTTGTTCAAATGTTTAAATCATTATAATACTACTATTAATAATAGTTATAGCATTGCTCCTTACCAGTCCAGTATGTATGCAGGTATTCGTACTTACAACTAGCAATATCAAGAAAGGGCGTAGTAGCAATGGTACTGTACACTGTATGGGTGTAGTTTTCATAAATACAATGAACATTGGTGTGATCTCATCTAAAATAATCTCCATTGAGAACCATCACAAAAAGTTAGTCTCCGTATTGAATTGACTTTTAATTTGACTTTTTCTGATACATTTATATAGTCATTAAATGTGCCACTGGCCTGAGTCACTACAATATCTTTACAAGAAACAAAAAGCTTAAATAAAGACAGTTCTAAAAACAAAATAACTACTTCAATGAAAAACCCAAATAAATCAAACAAAATTCCTTCAGTCAGTGTCTCAACTCTTCAAACAGCAGCTTTGGACAAGTATGTCGCATAAAGTATGCATATTTAAAATAAAATAACATGAATAAATAATTTGTAAGTGTACTGTCGTGTACTGTCATGTAACAAACTACTCTCCTCTAGGCTGCTTAGTACCCGCCTATACTGCCCTAGCACAGCTCTAATAGCAGTATTCCGCACAGTCCACCTTGTTGGACATAGGGTTTCCGGGTGGGCAGATGTGTTTCTTTGACGTGGCAATTGATTCAAACATGCTCTTAAACTTTCCTGACTGGCCATAGAGGACACCTAACTGATGGACCCAAGAAAGGGAATCCCGGATCAGTGGGGAGGCTGAGCAGCCAGCCTGTGTAATCAGATTTACACAGTGTGCTCCACAATGGACATAGAGGGCTAATGGCTGCTCGCTTCTCACAATTGCCTGTGCACCTGTGTATTTTCCTGCCATGTTTGAGGCACCATCGTAACTCTGCCCACGTAAGCCAGACATGGGCAAATTGAGCCTCAACAACACTTCAGTTGCCACTTTCGCAATGCCCTCGCCTGTTGTCTCCGACACCCTGTATAGCCCAATAAACTCCTCGTGAGGGACAGGTCATGGTCAACATAATGCAAAAAGACACTCTCCTGTTCAGCACCAGAGACATCTTGAGTACCATCAACAATAATAAAAATTTGTACAACTCGGAAGAGACTTAATCTCAGCTGCAATGCCTCGAATGATTGTATTGGCATGATGTTCAAATTTCATTCTGTGCTTTGGGGCCTCGTTGAAACGTCAACACCTGTTGGCAAGAGTTGCGTTAAAGAAAAATTTGTGGGTGTGGCTGATATGGTTTTGTGCCATCCATGAGGTAACTGGACAATGCGTGTGCCACTGTCCCCTAAACGTGGTGCTGCTGGCCAACAGGGTGGAAAAAACACCTGGTCCGCGGGGCTGTGAACATTGTTTCTGAAGTCTCTCTCCTGGCTCTTTCCTTTTCACCACCCCACAGACTCATCTGTTCTGCCTAGAAAAAAATAAGGTGTGTTGTCCGTACTCCTAACACCCGGTACCCAAAACTAACACAATTATCACAACAGCAATACATTGCCATAAACAAATCTTAGTTTAGTCATCAGTTTTTTAAGTGCTTGAGAGCGGGGCGTCTCCATGGCATTTTCCAATATGTCCTATTTACAAGGTAAAAAAAAAATTGAGAACCTTTCAAAGTTTGCCAACCAAACAAGACTCAACAAACTACCTGCAGACTCCCATGTCCTGCCCAGTCTTGTCCCTGCCTATCTGCCCAGCTCTGCTGTCTGTGTGGCCATCTGTGCCTTGCTTGCCTAATGTACATCAATTGGTGAAAACATTCCATTAGCATTTCACTTCTTCTATGAACATTTTTATCAATCTCGTCTTTTGAGATATTAGGCTACTTAGAGTTTCTTACTTTGCGTTTTGGGTGTAACTGAAAAAATACTCTGATGTCCGTCTTTTTACTTTTTTCTGCTCATTTTTTCTACCGTGGCTGGCTGGCCGGTCTAGCTGCACACCACACACATTTACACAACATATGCTACAAGCCTTTTTCTAATTTATATATAGTTTGTTTCATATTGGCTGGCTTCCAACAATAGCTGAATTTTGTAAAGCTAGCGAGCACACAATTTCCGTTTCTGTGGTGTTTGCAATAATCTTTAAAAAAAAAAAAAGGTGCAAATAAAATAAATGTAAAAAAGTTCACTAGCGACAATTTAGCTTTTGCAACGAGATATTAAATATATTTAAGACATATGTATAAAAGTGTAGTTCTGTTCAGTTTGGACTTCAGTTTATAGCTAACCTTATCACAGGGACTTTGAAAGCACTAAAGCCGCATGCTGATCTTGGAATAAATTGACGATAGCAAAGATTCCATCTTTTTGACGACGCCACATTAATGGAATAGGTACTAGCTAGCTTGCTAGTTAATGTTTGCTTGTTAGTTTGCGCGCTAGCTCTGCAAATTCAGCTAGTGTGTGAACCCTGCCAACATAAAAAATGTAAACATTGCTATGGCGCGATTGACTGATTTAACCTCACGTCAGTTACGTACATTGAGTGCCTTCGGACAGTAGATACCGAACCCTCTATTACCTTGCCAGCTAAAGAACTGGCAGTGGATCAAACCATTTTGTGAGGCAAAGGGGGGTGGTGGTCGCAATCTTTTGAAACTTAAAAAGGCGCTATTAAGTGTCTATAATCAGCACAACTGCTTTCATTGCGTATTATAATATTATTGAAATTACATAGTATGTTTACGAGTGATAGATTGGGGGGGACAAATCATATTTTTTCCAGGATGGGGGGGTCGTGTCCCCCCCGTCCCCCCTGATGTTCCGCCTATGAGAGAGAGAGAGAGTGAGAGATTGAGTGAGTGAATGAGCGAGAGAGAAGAGAGAGAGAGAGAGAGTGAGAGAGTGAGTGAGTGAGTGAGTGAATGAGTGAGTGAATGAGAAGAGAGAGAGAGAGAGAGAGAGAAGGAGAGAGGAGAGAGAGAGAGAGAGAGAGAGAGAGAGAGAGAGAGAGATGAGAGAGACAGAGAGAGAGAGAGGAGAGAGGGAAAAAAGAAAGAAAGAAAGAAAGAAAGAAATAAAAGAAAGAAAGAAAAAGAAAGAAAGAAAGAAAGAAAAAAGAAAGAAAGAGAAAGAAAGAAAGAAAGAAAGAAAAGAAAGAAAGGTGGGGAGCTATTTAGTCATTTCATCCGCTGAATACAGATTGTGGGATATTTTAAAACTCCAGCCATTAAAAAGTAAGAGTTCATATATACTTTATCCATTGAGATTTTTATAGATTCCACGTTAGAAATGACCTTGAAAAGAGAAAAAAAAGGAGACAAAGAGACTGTTAAGGAAAACTACTTGACAGGGATAGAATTACAGAGGAGGTAAAAATGGTTACAATGTTTGATATGGAGTAGGCTATAGAAGTGGAGAGCTTGGTTCCATGGAGCCAGCGGAGCAGAGGCTGGTGGAGGAGCTATAAGAAAACGGGCTCATTGTAATGGCTGGAATGTTATAATGGAACGGAGTCCAACATGTGTGTTTTCATATGTTTGATATGTTTGATACCGTTCCAATTATTCCATTCCAGCACTACAATGAGCCTGTCCTCCTCTAGCTCCTCCCACCAGCCTCCTCTGATCAGCAGCATAGAGTATAGTAGTGCTCTGCTCTGCAACTCACTAAATAAAAAACACTAGACCTTAAGACTAAGATCTATTGGTCAGGACTTGTAATATCCAGAAAACAACATGCAAGTCAGCAGCTAGAGGAGAAAAGAAGAAACATTCTGTGAGCGTACACATGTAAGCTATGTGTGTTACATTTTGCATTGACTAATCAACCGATAAATTGTGGGGCGAGTCTTTGACGTATCGTGCTGCATGAATGTTCTTTGAGAATAACAGCTGTAGTCCCTCAACAGGCAAAAATATTATGAACAAACCCCTCTGTCACAATCAGCCTTTGGGAGCCCACCATCTTCCCTGATGAAAACGTTATGATGAATTTCCTGTTTTGTCTGCCTCATATCCCTGCCAGGCTTGACTGATGAACCATGTCCAGTGTTTTTGTGTTATGCTACATAAAGTGCTTTCAAATATTTACAGACTTCCTTTAATAACTGCATTTCCGTCACCGTTTTCCTATTCACCCTATTCATATCCAGCTCTGACTGCAACAACAGCGTCCGGCCTGATTTTGTTAGATGGACGGAAGATTATGGTGATTGGAAATGTAAACATCCGCCAGGTTTATCCCTCATCTTGGATCATGAAATGTGTTTTTCGATGCCCACAATGTTTTTAATAATTAGGCCACCAAACGATACTACGATACCTGATTTCCCATGGCAAAAAGGAAAACACAAAGCAGACTAAAATCTTTGGTCCTTTACTACTCTAATAAAAATATGTGTTATAACTCAGAAAAGAAAGTGTGATTCTGGGTGACAGCATCAGGCTGTTTGTTTCCAACATTAGACTGTTTTACTCAGGAAAGTCTGTGCACTTCATGCTTTGTTTCCTTTCAACGATACCTACTGGTATACATGGTGACAATCCTAGATCCTATATATAAGCCTTTAGTAAATTTATAACCGGGTTCGTTCGAGCCCTGAATGCTGATTGGCTGAATGCCATGGTATGTCAAACTGTATCCCACTGGCATGACAAAAAATACTTATTTACTGTTCTAATTTCATTGGCAAGCAGTTTAAGATAGGATTGTGGCATATGTCCAATATACCACGGCTAAGGCTGGTCTCCAGGCACTCCGCGTGCGTCGACAAAGAACAGCCATTAAAGTAGCTGTGGTATATTGGCCATATACCACATCTCCTCGGCGCATTTTTACTTAATTGCAGGCCCATATGTAGACACTAGACAACACATAACCCCCATGGGTGAAAGCACTAAGGAAACAGGACAACTGATAGTACTGTTGCAGGGACAGATTTTAGCAGTGATGAAACATATCATCTCTTAACTCCTTTGGGGGACTACTCTACAACCAGCAAAATCTATAGGAGAGAGCAAGCTCACCACAGTCACTGGCTCGACTGAGTGGCACTCTCCATCCCTTTCCATCGCACATATCCCCCCCACACCTTGACCCCTCCCCCAGCCTCAGCCACCCGTCACCCCCCACCTCGACCCCTCCCCCCAGCCTCAGCCACCCGTCACCCCATCAATGAATCCATCCAGAGGATCATGCCTGAGCGAATCAGTAAAGTTATCAGCTCAGGCCCTGCCGAATCTGCAAAACAATCAGTATGTAAATCCATCTTCAGCTCTCCTCTCTTCTCCAACAAAGAAGCTTTCTGCTGTTACAGTGCAAGGCATTAACAAGCTGCTTTCCTTCCGACCAGCCTAAACATTAAATATCAATGGACAAATTGGCTGGCCAACACTGATCTTGAACCACAACACAATTAAAGTATATGGAAATAACTAGTTTGAAGCAAGTGCTAATTTCCAGGAAACCACATTTTTCACCTAATAAATATGGTGTTAAGAGAATTACAAAACTCCCACCAAGTCCAACTTGCCTGCTAGTTAATTGTGTGTGCATGCATGGATGTGTACGTGCGTGCATGCCTGTTTGTGTGTCCATTCAGGCTGCCAGTAACTGCCATGCTTTAACACTTATTCAATGTCAATGTTTCACTAGAAGGTTGCCAATGGCTGGTCATTTCTATGCCAAGATGGAACTCTCACAATGACATCTGTGCTTCTGTCAGTCATGATGTCGCCCCCTCCCATCCCCATCACTGCGGGCAACCCTTCCCTACATCCTCCACCCCAGACAGCCTCGTCACCCAGCCTTGCCAGAGAGGAGAGGAGACTCAGCACACCGTGATGGATTAGAAGCAGGCAGTTGTTTCTTTCAGCCCCAGGGTCATTATTTAAAAAGTGACAGAGACCCAAGTGAGTGAACGTGAGCGAGGTGAAGAGAGACGGAGGGAGGGTGGGGTATGGAAGTAAGGAGTGAAGGMGAGGACGGGGGTTAGAGAGAGGGGAGGGGATGTCGGTTGTGCAGGTGCATTGTCCAGTGGAGGTAGAGGAGGGAGGGTGCTGGGAAACAAATGAATCCAGCAGTCATTTGGTACACACCGGAGATTGCTTATTGATCCAGATCACAGTATTCAGGCCGGCCCGGGAGAGGCCTGAGAATTTTCTGAGGGAGTTAATAACCTGGCAGCTCAGCTGTCTTGTCCAATTCACCAAAAGCAGAGGCCTAATCAGGGCTGGATTCTTTTTTCTGTCTGAGGAGGAGGCTTTCTCAAGCCTCCCTCCTTTCTCCCTCCCTCTCTTCAAGCCTTCATCCCTCTCTCCAGCTCTCTCACCCTCTCTCTCTCTCACACCATCCCTCCCTCAGCCCTCACAGTGATTGAAATGACAGCCTATAGAAAGAGGCTAATCAAATTGTTTATTATCAGTYTGAATCAATATGTATGGATTGTTAAAACATCAAAGTCAGCCCCTGGAAAAGTAATCGTCCCAGACCTCTGCAGCAGCTGCTGCTGCTCAACCAWGGCCGGACTGGGCCCCTCAGAGCCTCTCTCCATTCAAAGTGACTTTCACTCTTACAAAGTGACTTTCACTCAACGAGGTCAGCTGGCTGGAGGGGGATATTGTGGGGTTTGAGGGGTTTGGGGTTTTGCTTGGGGAGTACAGCCAGACTGGATTAGGCTAGCTCCCCAACCAAACTCCTGCCTGCCCTCCAGCTACGGACTCAAATACATGTCTGTCTGTCCCCATCCGGCTGAATGATAAACAACCTATCAACTAAATAAATGAGTCACAATGGTATTGACATTAAGACCATCACTCACCAGATCTACTAACTCCAAGCCATGGGGATTGCAGCTACATTTGTACCACTGGCCATTGACTCTACGAAACTCCATATCTTGCAACAAAAACCTTTATCACAACTAAATTACTCTAACACTCTTCTACAGGACAAAGGCCCAAGTTGCAAATGAGGTCGTCAGCCAGATGAATGTGATGAATGARTCAAGCGAGGGGATGAAATTGCTAGTAGATCCACATTCTAGTTGGTCTCCAGCTCCGAGACAAGTTGGTGTGTGAGATTGATGGATGACCATTGTCCATTCATTGGTAGTCACAGTGACACCTGATGTTTGGCTGGGGTCTACACAGGGCTATGGGCTCTACTCTGCAGAACCCCACTAATACAGGCACTGTGTCACACTCTTGGACAATGAAGAATATCATCTTCTCCAACACTCCGTCTTGACCAATTTGCAGTCACGATGCGGCCTTAYGCTCCACAGGGAGTGAGGAGGAGTAATAAGTAAGTAACATTGAGGGTCATCTCCTGATCTAAAACCTCCTAGATCAAAAYCTGACCATTTAACTGACCAGTTAATATGGAGTCAGCGTTACTTTGTTACAGTCCTGCCTCTCCTACAGTATCAGTGAGTGTTGATTACCACTGCAATGCAGCAAGGCCTCTACTTCAAAACAGGCAGTAATCCAAATCACATAACAACCAATTTTAATGTACATCCACTCAACTCCTTATCATCACAGTAACAACATGAGAACACAACCATTCATCATTCTCAGAAGTTGCTTCTGTCATTTTTTCTTTTGTCCAGCCATGTAAACTAAAGTAAGATAAGGGCCAGAGGCTTCGTATTGAATTCTTTAATATGTGAAGCTAAGAAGTGAAAAGATGTCCTGTTATCAATAATGGGAATAATAACCATGACAGGGAAACGCATCTGGCCCTTAGATCCTCAGCAGTAGACAGATGTATGAGAGGAATTAATAAGGCCTGCTGCCTGCCATGCAGACGGCCACATGAGGAACAATAATATATACCATTTAATAATTAGACCTGGTTAACTTGAGTCTCTCTCTCTCCCCCCCCCCCTCCCTCTCTCCTCTCTTCCTCTTCTTCCCCTCCTCCCTCCCTGCCCTCTCTCCCCCCTCCCTCCGTCCTCCCTCCCTCCTCCCCCCAGTCGGAGATGGAAGTAGCAGCCAGGTTTCAGTCAGTATATTCTGCTCTTGCCAAAGCAACACTAGGACTGGGCACGTTGCAGTGCTGTGAACACCAAGACGACTTCTCCTCTTTACATGACGGGGGTCTCTAATTAAAGTGTGCAACGAGACACCCACCCCAGCCAAAGCTCCTTCGTATCAGCTCTACACCCACAATTAAAGCTATAGTCTGCGATTCGAAAACAACAGAACAGGGTCGTCATTGGTATACAGCTGACGAATGGACCTGGGGAAGTGAAACCCCTTTCAAATTCATAGAAGGCGTTCTAGATACCAGGACTGACAGTCTATGACTCCCACTATGATAGTTTAAAACATATTTTGAGCTATATATTGTTTGTTTACATTCTTGTTGTTGTAAACAATGTAGTATAAACCTTAATTTTGGGTTATGATAAAACAAAAGTTAAGCTCAGCTCTGATGCATTTATAAGTTATATTCTTCAAGAACCAATGGTAACATCAGATTTGAAATGACCATTGAACAGTTTCCCATACGCAGACTGCCTCTTTAAGTCCACTATGGGAGCCAAGGTGCTGCATTATTGATGGAGCAGAACGCTTGATAAGAACTCTTTACACAGCTCCGGAAGAGAACAGCCAGCCCATTGTCATTAAACACCACTTAAACCAAGTCAAAACATACACACTTCCTAAACATCCGGGTTAGGATGGAGGAACAACTGGATTGAATATCAATTGCAAGGTTCATGCTAACATATGTTGGGGGTTTAAACATACAGGAACAAGGTGAGCAAGCAAAGAAAGAAGCACCTGAGGCCAGAAAAGTAAAGGTCACCTTGATGGCCGATGTCTGTGAGGGGAAGTAAGTTGAGGAAGTAGGATTTCACATCCCAACTCAAACAGCTATCAAAAGGTGCTAAACTAAGTGAACCAGGGCAATTACAAAGCTCCATATGATGAATCAACAAATGGTTGAAATTATAACAACCCCTGACCAGGAAATATGTCTGCACATCAAAGCCAGACGGCCATGAGAGGGGCTAAAGTGTATTACCGGCTGGGAGTCAATCAACCGATACTCAGTGTGCAGATAATGTAGCATGACTTCAGATCAAAAGCCCTGCTTATGAAAACAGGCTGCTTTATGTAACACCAATGTATGTAGACTATGTATGCATTGAGAGGCTTCATGTGTTTGTGTATGTGTGTGGTGAGTCTATAAGAAATAATTCTAGCTCATCTTTTTCTCTCACTCACTGTCTGTCTGTCTGTCTGTCTGTCTGTCTGTCTGTCTGTCTGTCTGTCTGTCTGTCTGTCTGTCTGTCTGTCTGTCTGTCTGTCTGTCCTGTCTGTCTGTCTGTCTGTCTGTCTGTCCTGTCTGTCTGTCTGTCTGTCTGTCTGTCTGTCTGTCTGTCTGTCTGTCTGTCTGTCTGTCTGTCTGTCTGTCTGTCTGTCTGTCTGTCTGTCTGTCTGTCTGTCTGTCTGTCTGTCTGTCTGTCTGTCTGTCTGTCCTGTCTGTTGTGTGTGTGTGTGTGGTGTGTGTGTTGCGTGTGTGTGTGTGTGTGTGTGTTGTGTGTGTTGTGTTGTTTGCCTGCACACGTACTGTATGTGTTGTTTACAGGAGACTAGGGGGAATACTGTGCAAACTCCTCCTCTGCAATAGGTTTAATTAATACACACTCAATGGTTGATAACATTGTGGCTGAATAGATCTCTTTAAGAGATACTTAATCCAGCAGCTAAAGATTGTGCCGTTCCACTCCTCTCCTCTCCCCTCCTGTACACAATCAAAGGTATTGTGTGGGTCTCCTGTGGACTCATTAGTGGACTGTTCAGCCCTCCCCAGGCCCCACTCACCCTCCCCATCGCCCCTCCCCTTCCACTCCCCACCCCCTCCTCTCCACGCCCCCCACCCCACTCCCCTCTCCAGCCCCCATCCCTTCCCCTCTCCAGCCCCACCCCCTCCCCTCTCCAGCCCCCACCCCCCTCCCTCTCCAGCCCCCACCCACTTCCCATCATCTGACCTGAGCAGTCAGGGAAGCTCCTATTATTATGACATTCATTAGGCCCTGCTGATGGACACCTAGCCACTGCACTAGTCTCATCAGTCCTGTGATTAATCATGCCCTGTTATCGGGTCTACCGACCACTATCTGCTGGCTGTACAGGGGAGGAGGTGGAGGTGTGTGCGTGTTTGTTTGTTTGTGTGTGTGCAAACACGCATGTGTGTCTTTGTGTGTATGGGGTGTGTGTTTGCGTGTGCGAGAAGGGAGGTTGAGGTCAGGTATCAGAGGTCAGATATTGTCTGTAAGGCACCAGAGGTGATCAGCGGTCCTTCACTACTGGACATCACCTACTACAATCACTGTTCTGGGTTCAGATTTACACACACAAAGAGGACCATCAACAGGTCAGAGTATCGAGCGATCCAYATGAYCCTCAGATACGAAAACAACCTACTGGTTAAGGGGAGAAAATKACCAATATATAAAAAGGCGATGATWAAGATGAAGAAAGGGCCTGGATAAACATCTATCTTTACTGATCAACATTCAGCCAGCATCATACAATGGCATGCAGGTTACTGGGTGGGATGGAGTTAAAGAGGTATTGGACCATGYTAAACCACTGCAACAGAGGAAACCACATCATGTCTCCGCATTAATAAAACCTCTGAAATGTAATCATTATGAGCACCTTACGTGCCTGGCCTCTGTTTACTGAGCACTCTAATAGCTAACTGGTCAAGACTGATTTATCTGAGAAGGTGCTTAGTGTTCCACAGGCCTGGCTGCATGACAGAGATGGGTTGGTTTAGACTTCTAAAATGCACTTTATAAATACAAAAGCAAATAGCTGCCTGGGGAGGGGGGTATGGTGTGTGTGTGTGTGTGGGGGGGGGTTGCATGTGGGGGGGGGGGGTACGTGTACGTACATGTTTGTGTGTGAATGCATACGTGGTGTGTGTACGTACATGTTTGTGTGTGAATGCATACGTGTGGTGTGAATGTGGGTGCTGTCGTATCATCTTGCGCTTAGGGGAAGAAAGAAAGAAACTGTTCTATAGTCAGAACTCTTCCGTCACCTGCCTGCTATGCATTACTGGGGATGTACAGCAAATTACACCCGGCGTCCATAGTTCTTTTCAGGGTTAATATTGATGCAGATATCATTTCTATCTACGGTGTCATTTATTTGAAATACTATGTGAGGGAAGTAGCTCCGGCAGTGAATCAATCAATTGATAGAGCAGTTAGCCTCGCAGCCCAGGCTGCTGGGAGACCGCTGAGCGAGCATGAAATATTATGGAGATTGTTCTTTAAAGTGATCTCTTTATCATCATTTGTCTGCAGCCTGGGCGGATCCTATCCAGCCCGCGCAGCGCTAGCTGGTTTCTCTTGGGCACCAGCTGTCATAACTCAATCAGCTGGATAATGCAGTCGCGTTCTGCATGCTACCGCTGCGGTGTGTGTGCCCCTCACCCCCCCCCCTCCCATTCACCTCCCCTTCTCGCACCCCCTTCCTCCGCCTCCCTTCCTCACCTCCACACCCAGCGCTGACACATGTCAAGGAGCATCCAGAGAGCCGCTCATCATCGGCGCTGATGGCCCTTCCTCTCTGGGCTGCTTGTTTATGTCACTTCCTATGTGAGGGCACTAGTTCATGTCACCCACTACAGTAGGAGCATGACTGCTGCCTTATTTCATGTTCAGCTTCAGCTGGCTGTCGGTGTGTGTGGAGTGTGTGTGTGGAGTGTGTGTATGTGTGAGGGTTGAGTGGTGTGATGTGTGATGTGTGAGTGGTGTGTGTAGTGTGTGTGTGTGGTGTTTGTGTGGTGTTGTTTTGGTGGTGCGTGCGTGGGCGGTGCGTGTTGCTGCGTGCGGTGGTGCGTGCTGGTGGTGTGTGTGTGTGTGTGTGTGATGTTTGTGGTGGCCAGGCTGGGTGTGCTTTTTAAAATCCCCTCCTCAGTGTATGACAGCTAGTTTAACTCCCATGCTGTCTGTTGTGTTGTGCTCTAAGTGAACATGAGTCTTTTATGGCTCCCTTCTCCACAGTCTGTTAGTGAGCCTTGTTGGATTGTTGTTTTACTGCCCATAAATGGTCACGTGTGGCATATTTTTTGTGTCATAAGGACGGCAGTTAGGAGACTCACTTCAAGAGAGGCGTCTTACTTAAAGGTGCATCAACCATTCAGTCCAATAAAAATGTACTATTGTCAGAGTGGACTCTAAAACAATATACAATATGATATACCATATTCTCAAAAACAATACTGTCTCCAGCCTCTCTCAGAAGC
>NW_019946126.1:57976-71788 GCF_002910315.2 Salvelinus sp. IW2-2015
CACCTTGAAAGTCACGCCTAGCATTAACCACTGCTTTAACGCAGGGCAAGGTGGGGACGCGGCTATGTCCTCTAGTCTATTAACTAATGGTCCTCTAGGCTATTAAACATAGCTAGTGATCCCCCTGAAGTCTATATTTTAACACCCATAACACAAGTGTTCCATCGCTAGTACTTATTACTATGTCGCTCTTATCTATTAACTATGTCCCTCTAGTTATTAACTATGTCCTCTAGTCTATATTACTATGTCTCTAGTCCTATTAACTACTTCTCCCTTCCCCGGCAAGGTAAAGTACTTACATAACTACCAGTCCTGCTACTATACGTAACTCGTACCTATAGATACGTCACTCGATGAGTCCATATTAGAAATCGATAGGTCTCTATGTCCTGAGTCAAATTCAACTATCGATCGCTTCAGCTAGTCTACTAACAACATATAGGTCACTCTAAGGGTATTCTCGCTGACATAGACTGTATTCCGTCTAACAGTCAATCACGGATTCAAAAAGGAGAGAAACGTCTATTCACTATGTCTATGTCCCTATGTCTATTAACATGTCCTCTAGTCTATTAACTATGTCCTCTAGTCCTATTAACTTGGTCCCTAGTATATTACTAATGATCCTCTTAGTCTATTAACTATGTTCATCTAGTCTAGTTAACTATGTCCTCCTAGTCTTATTAACCTATGTCCTCTAAGTCTATTAACTATGCTCCTCTAGTCTATTAACTATGTCTCCATAGTCTAATTAACTATGTCTCTAGTCTATTTAACTATGTCATCTAGTCTATTAACTATGTCCTCTAGTCTATTAACTATGGTCCTCTAGTCTATTAACTATGTCCCTACTAGTCTAATAACTATGTCTCTAGTCCTATTAACTATGTCCTCTATCTATTAACTATGTCCTCTAGTCTATTTAACTATGTCGGCTCTAGTCCTATTTTAACTATGTCTATTGTCCTCTAGTCAATTAACTATGTCCTCTAGTCTATTAAACTATGTCTATGTCCTCTAGTCTTTAACTATGTCCTCTATGTCTATTACTATTGATCGTCCTCCTAGTTCCTATTAAAACTAATGTTCCTCTAGGTCTATATAACTAATGTCCTCTAAGGCTATTAACTATGTCCTCTAGTCTATTAACTATGTCCTCTAAGTCCTATTAACTATGTCCTCTAGTCTAAATTAATATGTCCTCTAGTCTATTAACTATGGTCCTCTAGGCTATTAACTATGTCCTCTAGTCTATTAACTATGTCCTCTAGTCTATTAACTATGTCCTCTTAGTCTATTAACTATGTCCTCTAGGCTTATTAACTATGTCCTCTAGTCTATTAACTTGATGGCCTCTAGTCTATTAACTATGTTCCCTAGTCTATTAAACTAGTCCTCTAGCTGATTAACTATGTCTAATGTCCTCCTGAGTCTATACTATGTCCTAGTCTATTAACCTTAATGTCCTCTAGTCTATTAAACTTATGTCCTCTAGTCTATTAACTATGTCCTCTAGTCTATTACTAGTCCTCTAAGTCTATTAACTATGTCCTCGTAAGTCTAATTTAACTATGTCCTTCGTATGTATATTAACTATGTCTACTGTCCTAGTCTATTAACTAATGTCCTCTAGTCTATTAACTATGTCCCTCTAGTTCTATTAATCTAATGTCCTCTAGTCTATTAACTATGTCTCTTAGTCCTATTAACTATGTCTCTAGTCTATTATATGTTCTAGCCTATTAACTATGTCCTCTTAGTCCTATTACTATGTCCTCTAGTCTATTAACTATGTCCTCTAGTATATTAACTATTCACTAGTTAATTAGCTATGTCCTCTAGTCTATTAAACTATGTCCTCTAGTTATTAACTATGGTCCTTAGTCTATACTATGCTCCTCTAGTCTATTAACTCTAAGAGTCACAAACGCCCGATCCGGGATCCCATCAAAAAAGCTGGACTAGCATAGCCTAAGCTAAACGCCAACCATGGATACATAGAACATAATTTGCATGAAAATCAACAAGTCCAATAACAGCAAATGAAAAGATAAACATCTGTGAATCCCAGCTATCAATTTTCCGAATTTTTAAAATGTTCAGATGTCATGATGTTTGCCTGCTTGGGTAGTGCAAAACCCCCATCCCCCTCCTCTGCCTCTCACTTTTCCACCACAAACCCATGCGGTGATCACAGAGAGATGTCGTAAATTCCTGAGAATCTCCCCACCACAAAACGTATTAAGACAGAGGGGTTAAAACTTTCAGGACAAAAGGATTCCTTCCACCTCAAGAAAACTTTGAGTGAAAACAGATTTCATTTCCGGAAAAAGTTTAAAGGCCGGTGGGGAGTCCAGCTATTAACATGTCCATTGTCCCCATGTGAGAAACTCAGGAGAGCTGTGGGGACCACATTACCATACCGCTGTTTATATAATAACCTCAGAATATGAGGTTACATCTGTTTGTTTGTAAAAAATGAATGAGTGGAGTAATGATACTGTTTTGTATAATTGTGTAATATGAATTTTGGGACTGTTTAATTTAGAGAAAAAAAATACAAATAACCTTTTTGATTTGAACTAAAATCCAAGACCGCCCTGAGCCCAGTATGGGTCAGGACCAATCGGGACCACCCCCTCTCTGCTATCTAATAAAAAGCCCAACTCTTAGTGAAATGACCATTTAGACCAATGTTTATCCTCCAAGGAGGAGAACGAGGTTTGAGTAAGAATTAACTTTCTATACCACGTTGGTTAAAACTCTTCTACCAATAATAACAAGCTTTGATATTGATTAACTAGTCTGCAGCTAGGAATCGGTACATTGAACGCGACAGAAAGACAACCGCCAAAAACATCATTCTAATAAAGAATGTCACTTGACAATCCACAATAGCCAAGAACAGAGACCGCGAATCTTCAACAGAAACGAACTTCTCTCCAACGATCAGACAACACACACCGAGCGTAAAACTATATATATATTGATTGGCAATTGTTTCCTCTGAATGAGTGAGCGTTCATTTGTGTAAGATTAGCATGTCAATATGTTATAATTATGGCACCTCTGTATGAATTCTTAGTCGAACGGACAAAGGCACTTTCCTTTGTCTAACATGCCCCATTGCGGTTCAGCCCACTAGGTGCATAATTTTCTCCTAATCATTTCATGAAACTATTTTAAGTTTGTTTTTTGTTTGTTTATGCATTCTGTGAATTATTAGTTTAGTAATAATAAATGATTTAAGACAATTGATGTATGTATGACTCATAGTGAAGACTGGGTTCGGTGCAGATCAGCGATTTACGAACGTTTGAAATGAGACTGACGTAAGGTAGAAGTAACATAAATCATTAATTAGAAGACCATTGGATTAGTTATGAAAATATCTGAAAGGTTATATTTGGGAAATTAATAACTTTGTAAATCTAATAACTTTCCCTGGTGCCCCGAATTCCTATAGTTAATAGTTACGTAATTACTCAAGTGATGCGTAATCGCCTAAATTAAGGAAATCTATGATAAAAAACCAAAAAAATTTCTACCGCATAGGTAGCTTTCACAAAACCGACCAAATGGAGATATAATTAGTCCACTAACCAAGAAACACTTCATCAGATGACAGTCCTTATAATACACTTTATACAATAAATCTAGTTTTGTTGGAAAATGGTGCATATTTGAAGGTATAAATGCATATGTTTTAGCATTGCAGCTACCAATCAAAAATATCACAAAGCAGCCAGAATAATTACAGAGAGCAACGTGAAAATACCGTAATACTCATCATAAAACATTTATGAAAATACATGGTGTACAGCAAAATGAAAAGATAAAACATCTTGAGAATCCCAGCAATATTAACGATTTTTAAGTGTTTTACAGCGAAAACACAATATAGCATTATATTAGCTTTACCACAATACCAAACACACAACCAGCATTCATTCACCGCAAAAGATAGCATTCGCAAAAACCAGCAAAGATATAAAATTAATCACTAAACCTTGACCAACTTCATCAGATGCAGTCTTATAACATCATGTTTACACATACATTATGTTTTGTTCGAAAATGTGCATATTTAGAGGTACAATCTTGGTTTTTACATTTGTGAATACGTAGCCAAAATGCACAAATTCTCCGCGAGAAATTTTGGACAGTCACCTAATCTAATCAAAGAACTCATCATAAAACTTTACTAAAAAAATACTTGTTGTTACAGCAAATGAAAGATACAGCTGGTTCTTAATGCATCGCGTGTTGATTCTAAAAATAACTTTAGTACGAAACATTACAGCTTGCGTTATTGCGAGACAGAGCCTGCTATAAGGGCGGAGAAATAGGACTAAGACATTTCACACAAAAAAATAACGAAAATAACAATCATAATTGTTCTTAGTTTTTTGGCTGAGCTTCCATCAGAATCTTGTACAAGGAGTCCTACGGTCCAGAATAAATCGTTGTTGGTTTTAGAATGTCCTTGTTCTTTACTCCTGTCGAATTAGCAACCTAGCTAGCCAAGTGGCGCGAAGATGTCCATTTCCAACCTAACGCAGAGAACGGAAAACCCAAAAACTCCGATAAAACGTTAATAATACACGGCTTCTACACCTGCATTACCTAGCTGTTTTGGGGTTTTTAGGCTGGGTGTCTGTACAGCATTCGAGATATAAGCTGATTGTACGAAGGGCTATATAAAATAAAATTGATTTGATTGATTGAAATAACTGATAAAACTCGATTGAAAAAACATACTTTACGATGATATTATATGTATCAAATAAAATCAGAAGCGCGGAGATATTAAGCCGTGTATACGAACGCTTTTAGAAAGGCAATTGGGGTTCCTTCTCGGCGCCTTCGAAGACAATGAAATTTTCCAGACCTGTCACTCCAAAAGCTCTTATTCGAGCTCAGATCAACTGACACCCCATTCCAACCTCCCACTGCCTGTTGACATCTAATGGACAGGCGTATGAAGTTGCATGTATATCCATAGATTTCAGGCAATTGAATAGGAAGGCCCTGGAACAGAGCCTCGATTCAGATTTTTCACTTCCTGTTAAGGCAAAGTTTGCTGCAAAATTGAGTTTTCTGTTTTACATCACAGATATAATTCAAACGTTTTTAGAAACTTGAGAGTGTTTTCTATCCAATAGTAATAATAATACTGCATATTGTACGTCCTAAGAATAGAGTAGAGGCAGTTTCAGTTGGGTCACGATTTTTTCCAAAGTGGAACAGCGCCCCATATGACAGAATTTTAAGGCCACTCCGTCCTCTACTGCTGGTTCAGCTTCCGTGACAGCAGTTGAACAGTGGCAGATGAAAGAGGATTTCTTGCCGATCTATGATTCATCATATTTACAGTACGTATGCAAGGAGTGGACTTTCTGGAACTGGCGGAGACACAAGCTGATGGTGGCAGTGTGTACTGAAGTGTGTGCGAAACAGTGGCAATTCTGGAGGAAACCATTGAGCAGCTAGCCAGACAAGCAAGCAAACAACAGCATGGAGAGAGAGCCTAGGCGCACACATCATTATTAGAGTAAGTTGCTTGTTCAAATAATCAAGCATATAATACCTTGTATTAGCTTGTACCTATAGTAGTTGATCAGTTAGGTAGCATGTTAACTACCCGATATACAACTGCCTTAAAATTATAATTTGTTCAGAATGTGTACGTTTACTAGTTAAAAAGTATTGTAATAAAATGTAAAGTAAAGTAAAAAGTAAAAGTAAATAAATATGTAAATTGTTCATGTGTAATTGTTTAATTAATTCAATGTGTTTCGTGTTTAAAAATAAAAATATCTGATCATATAAATGTGTTTGTATTTATATTACTTTACACAGGAAAAATATATGAATAATAAACAACAAATTCTAAAACTAACAATGGTCAAATCATATTTTTCGCCGAGATGGCCAGTCAATTTGAGATACAAAAAAGACAGCTATTTTTTAATTGTTCATCATTATTTTCCGTAGACGATGTATTGAAGTCACAGTGGTTCAACATTGAAATGCAAGCTTGCTGTCCACACAGGACAAGCCAGGAAAAAGCGACGGTCGGTGGAACTCTGGCGCCCCAAGTGGGACAATTTGCTTCAGTTCAAGTTGTGGCAGCAGCGCTACCGGAGATATTTTGATACAAGACAAATGTTATGTCAATATATAAGTATCTCAAATTGTTCCCCCACCCGTAATTATATTATTATTCCAATTAGCTGTTGATCTGGTTTTAATTTAACAAGTTTCTTCTCTCAATTTCTATTGGGAGGCGGGATGACCAAACTGACATTAGAACCTACAAAATGTGTTTACTTGTAACAGTCAACGTGGTTATTCCCTGGCGTTGATCAAACTCCTATTCCATGCCAACCTTTTATTTAAAGCCGTTGTCTTTTTTTATGGGGAAAAAAAGCATAGGGAGCTCATTTTGGTGTTGTCCCATTGTCGAATTTGACGTGTCGGAGAACGGCCTTTCCTCGCGAAACCATTTGGTGGGTATCGCTTATCGCTTCTCGGCCTTTTGGCTCAGATCAAGCTTGGTACCGAGGTGCCCCAGAGCTCGCTGAGTCAGAAGGTCGAAGTAGGAAGGCGATAGGGGTTTTCCCTTGAGTGGGAAAATTTCTGGTGCGTGGTGACAGAGCGTTTTGGTTTATTGGTGAAGAGAGAGAATTTTATACGGGAAAGGTGTTTTTGTGGTTCTGGAAAAAGCATGGCGGTCCCGGGAATTGGTCTCGTAAACACGGTGCGGTTTGGTTGGAGGGAAAAGGAAGCAGAGCCTTTTGGAAGAGAGGAGTTTGGGAGGACCCTGCTTATGGGGGTGCTCAAGCTGGGAGTGGAAGATGTGTTTTGTCTCCAGGAGAATCAAGCGGAGAGAGCATATGAGGTTACGCTACATACAGAAAAGAAGCATGAGGAAGTAATGCGGATGGTGAGAGCTTTAGAAAAGGAAAGACCCATGAGTCACTACGAAGTGAAAAATCTGGCAAAGAATAATTACAGGATAGTGACAGTAAGGATGTATAATCCCTTTGTGAAGGAAGAGGATATTAGGGCATACCTGGGGAGATATATGGAAAATATATCCTCAGCAAGGCTCATGAAGGACACCCTTGGTTTTTGGGATGGGAGGAGAAGTTTTCAGGTTCTCCTAAGAGAAGATACAGGAGGTATGGGAGGTTACCTTCATCCCCCAGCGATGTTCTCCCTGGGGGCTGACAGGGGGACGTTGTATTACGCACGTCAGCCCCCGTATTGCAGGCGTTGTATGGCCTATGGACATACCCTTGCCTCGTGCGGCGAAAGAAAATGCAGGTATTGTGGGTCGGGTGAGCATGAGGCAAGGGATTGTGGTGAGCCTAAGAAGTGTCACGGGTGTGGCTCGGTGGAGCACCTGTGGCGAGATTGCCAGGCAAGGCGAAGGTCATACGCGTCTGCAGCTGGGGGGGGAGCGAGAGCGGGGGATGGGGGTAGAAGAGGAGAGGAGCGCGCAGAAGGTGGTGGCAGAGAGGAAGGAACTGTACCAAAGGAGTCAGAGGGGACAGAAGGAGAAGGTGGTGGTAGAGAGGGAGGAACGGCAACAAAGGAGCCAGAGAAAGAAAAGGAGAAAGAAGAGGAGAGAGCTGGGACAGAAGGAGTGGTGGCAGAGACAGAAAGAGTGGTGGACGGGACAGATGGAGTGGTGGACGGGACAGAAGGAGTGGTGGCCGGGACAGAAGGAGAGGTGGCCGGGGAGGCCGGGATAGAAGGAGTGGAGGCCGGGACAGAAGGAGGGGAGGCCGGGACAGAAGGAGGGGTGGCCGGGTCGATAGGATGGTGAGCGGGACAGAAGGGAGAAGAAGAGGAAGGAAGCAGAAGTAGAGGAATTGGAAATGGAGGTTGAGACAGAGGGAAAGGAGAGGAAGGAAGCAGAAGGGGAGGATTTGGACATGGGAAGAAAAGATGAAGTCCTTCGAATGATAAGGGAGAGGATAGAGAAGAAGGGGCCGGTAAAGGGTTGGAGGGAGGGGGAATTGGAGGGGTGGAGAGAGAATTTGAGAAGGTGGTTAGGGAAAAGTTTTTTGTCTGGGGATCAGGAGGGTAGGACAGGGACAGAAGGAGAGGTGGAGGGGGAAGAGGAAGGGAAAGGAGGGAAAGGAAGGGGAAGGGGATAGAGGAAGGTAGGGTAGAAGAGAGGAGGGAGGAGGAAGAAAAAAAAGGGTAGTATTCGGGAGAATGAGAGAGATGGAGAGAGGGAGAAGTACGATGGAGAGTTGGGGAAGAAGGAAACTAGTCGGAATTTGGAGAGGGGTAGGATGGAGGTTAGGATGATGGGGAAGAAGGAATTTAGGACAGAGCTTGATAGATATGATAAATATTTTGAGGACCAGCTGAGGGAACAGGGTTTGTATATGGAGAGGGATAGGGCAAGGGAGCAAAAGAAAAAGAAAAAAGAAAAGGGGAGGCCTGTGGGCAGTGGGAGGGAGAAGATGGGGGGAGGGGAGGGGGGGAGGGGAGGTGGCAGGACCTTCGGTGTTTCCTCTTTCCTTTCTACCTTTCCTCCTTACCACCTATGGAGGAGCAGGAGTGACAGTTGATATTGGGGGAGGTTAATGAAGGGAGGGAGCAGGTGCCGGGGATGGTCCTGGGAGACAGTTTTTGTTATGGTGGGTAGATGGGAGAGGGGAAGGGGAGGGAGGATGTTTCCCCTGGAGATTTATTGATTTAGTTTTGGCTATTGTTTAAGTTTTGAGGGTTTTTGTTAGAGAAATAGAGTTAGAAATTATGTAATTGGAAGGTTTTTGTGTTGGTTTATGAAGGTAATAAATATATTTTATAAAAAAAAAAAAAAAAAAAAAAAAATCTGTTCTTATCAGTTTAATATCTGATACGTCCATCGGGACATATATTAATTGATTTTTGGAAAGGGAGTCGGAATAGGGGCTTGCTCCGTCCACGTCCACGCATCGACGGTATTGGCAGTACCATCCAGAACGGTGCACCCAGCCTGCCTGTTGTAAACAGAAATCAGACAGAATCAACGGAGATTGCTTCGTTGGGTCTATATATGCTATTTTCACTTTGAGCAACTTCAGTTCAATGTCAGTGAATTGGCTAGGTAGCGCTGGTTAATGCGTCACCGTTATATATGACTACGATAAGCCGCTGTGAACGGGCTGCGTTCATCTTCTAATTTAAAAAATTTGTCTTCACGGGATGATACAGGGTTACAGTGAAATGCTTACTCGCAAATCCCTTCAACAGTGCATCAATAGCCATGATCCAAAAATATACACAAATAGCTAAGCGGATAAAGTAGTTAAAACATGTTTTGTTTATGATTGGAAATATTACAACGTAGAAGAACTATACAGAAAAATATTTTTATGGGAAATGTTGCCCTTCAAGCCGATGTACTGGTAACGATGGACTTGGTAACATGGACTGTCTCACAAGCAACTGTCCTGTATGTATTAGTTTTCTCTCAATCACTAACAAGCTGTTCTCTCGGAACAATGTTGTCCGATTTTCAAACAGAAGTCCACAAGACATAACAACTTTTGAAAAAACAGATAAAATGCATTTTGAAAAATGTAAAGTTGTCTTTCAAACACATAAAACATGAATTAAAAAAATGTAATTATACCAAGTCAAAAAATTGCAAATGTATTGCATCAAAAATAACACGACTGTATGCAGAAACATGAATACATCATACTGTATCTTCTGAGTGCAAGAGCAGTACTAAACAGAAAGTTAGTCTCTTTTTTAAAAATCCCAAGTCGATCCATAAATGTTCTTTGCAGTCACTGAAATCAGGATGGATCAACTATCCAAGGTGCGAATTATGGACAATTACTTCCTTTTTATGCATATTTTCACCACTATTTCAATACACATCAAATTTTGATTCCTGCTAAACAATGAATAAATAATTTGTGTGCACGATTCATTCAGTCGGTTATCATCACAATCCAATTTCCATGTATTCAATACATGGACTGGTTTTCTCATGTTTTTTAGACTTTCCATTTGGCGTTACAAGGAAACACAATCCCACAACAGAAATAAGGAAAAGGGGAATATTTTTTTTTTTTTTTTTTTTTTCTTTTTCAATGGGGAAACAACCACTGATAGGAATGTATAGGACTTCAATCCACAACCAAAACATTTGGATTTGGAACTAAAACTATTTATGTCAGATAAATCGATGGTAAAACAATCTGGTTGATGGTTTGCCTCAGATACCATGATCTATTTAAAATGTAAGAACATACAGGCTAGCTCAACAATAAAAAATGATGTTTGGTGTTCATCTTATTCTCTGCTCAGATGTATAGTGACAAAGGGCACATTGGATTGCACATGCCCCAGTAGGCCAGTAATGCATCATGACTGTAGACGACGCTTATGCTGCATTGGATATGCCATTATGAGTAAGCAGCAAATGGGTGATATCCTGAGGACAGACTGACCAATCAAATAAAACCTTCCAGAGATTACAGCTGGACAAAAAGGTCAGTTCAATTTGGAAAACAACACAGAACAAGACAAAATTAGTAGAAGAGGGCCCTTCACACCTTTTTTTATTGTAGCATTTGTTTCTGTAAATAATGAGCATTGACACTAGTGCATCTTGAATAATGTTTTACCTTAACAATTTAAAACAATTCAAGACAACAATTAAAATGAAATGAATCAACATATTAAATTTTCAAAATGTACAAATAAGATAACTTTTTGTAAATGTTAGACATCTTTAGTAAGTAGGCTATTATTACATAAGCATCATTTAGGGAACAATATATCCTATACCAGATGTGGAACTTTGATCCCACTCCCTGATCTACTGGGTGAGCCAGATCTTCTATTCCAGTCCAGCATTAATACACATTACATCAACTCATTGGATAAAATTGAGCCAGGACTTCCTAGCATTAATACACATTAACTATCAAACTCATTGGATAGAATTGAGCAAGATTTCTTAGCATTAATACACTTATTAATCAAACTCATTGGATAATTGAAGCAGTCCCAACATTCTGCATTTAATACACATTACTATCAACTCATTGGAGTAATTGAGGCAGACTTCTAGCATTAATACACTTAATTATTCAACTCATGATGGATAAAATATAGAGGCAGACTCTAGCATTAATACAAATTACTATCAACTCATTGATAAATTGAGCAGATACTTCCTAGCATTAATACACATTATTATTGGCACTCATTGGATTAAATTGAGCCAGACTTCAGCATTAAATTACACATTATTATCAACTCATTGTTGGATAAATTGAGCAGACTCTACTCGTATCACTACTAGTCCCCTACTCTAATCTAAAGTCCCGTACTTACTACCCCCTACTCTACTAGTTCCCCTACTCTGCTAGTTACCCACTGACTCTGCTAGTCTCCTACTGTGCTTAGTTCCCCTGTAGTTCCTAGTCCTCTCTGCTAGTTCCCTTACTTGCTAGTTTCCCTACTCTGCTTCTCCTACTCTGCTAGTCCCCTACTCTGCTAGTTCCCTAGCTTCCTGCTTAGTTCCCGCTACCTGAGCTAGTTCTCCTTGATGACTTCAACTATTGCTAGTTCCCTACTCATATCCTACTCTAGACGCCGGTCCCCTACTATTGTGCTGACCCTGGTTTTCTCCCTTCAGATCAGAAGAATCAGTGGACAGGCAAAGCCATGGGTGAAGTCTGAGCAAATACCCAACAAACAAGAAGGTAGTTAACACCTTGGAAGAACTACTGTCTTGGTAACAACCTTTCTGTCGCGTCTCTCTGGTAACGAAACCCCTCTGTCATCTCTCTGGTAACGACCCTCTGTCATATCTCTTGTAACTAACCTCTGTCCGTCTCTCTGGTAACTAACCTTCCCTGTCATAATCTCTGGTAACTAACCTCTGTATCTCTTTCTGGTAACTAACCTTTCTGTCAATCTCTCTGGTAAACTAACCTTCTGTCTCTCTCCTGGTGAACTAACCTTCTGTCACTCTCTGGGTAACTAACCTTCTGTCATCCTCTCTGGTAACTAACTTCTGTCGCGTCTCTCGGTAACTAACGCTTCTGTCATCTTTGCTGGTAACTAACCCCTCTGTCATTCTCTGGTAATACCTTCTGTCATCTCTCTGGTAACTACCTTCTGTCAATCTCTCTGGTAACTAACCTTTGTCATCTCTCTGGTAACTAACTCTTCTGTCATCTCTCTGGTAATAACCTTCTGTCATCTCTCTGTAACAATAACCTTCTGTTCGTCTCTCCTGGTACTAACACCTCTGTCCATCAATCTCTGGTACTAACCTTTCTGTCCGTCTCTCTGGTAACTAACCTCTGTCCTCTCTGGTAACGAACCCTCTGTTCATCTCTCTGGTAACTAACCTCTGTCATCTCTCTGGTACTAATTCTCCTCTGTCAATCTCTATGGTAACTAACACTTCTGTCATCTCTCTGGTAACTAGACGCTTCTGTCATCTCTCTGTAACTAACCTTCTGTCGTCTCTTCTGGTAACCTAACCTTCTGGTCGTCTCTCTGGTAACGAACGCCTCTGGTCATCTCTCTGGTTAACTACTCCTCACATGTTCATCTCCTGGTAACTAAACCTCTGGGTCGCGTCTCTGGTAACTAACCTCTGTCATCTCTCTGGTCAAACTACCCTCTGGGTCATCTCTCTTCCTCTCTGGTAACTACTTCTGTCTGTCTCTCTGGTAACTAACATTCTGTCGTCTCTCTGGTAACTAACGCTTCCTGTCGTCTTCTCTGGTAACGTAACCTTCTGGTCGCGTCTCTCTGGTAACTAACCTAATCCTTGTCATCTCTTCTGGTAACTAACCTCTGTCCGTCTCTTTCTCTGGTAACTAACCTTTCTGTCGTCTCTCTGGTAACTAACTCTGTCGTCTCTCTGGTAACTAACCTTTCTGTCGTCTCTCTGGTAACTATAACCTTCTGTCGCGTCTCTCTCTGGTAACTAGAAACCCTTTCTGTCGCGTCTCTCTGGTAACGATACCTTCTGGTCGCGTTCTCTCTGGTACTAACCATCTTCTGTCATCTCTTTCTCCTTCTGTACTGGTTCTACTACGGCCTCGTCTAACTCCCGCTCTGGTCATCTCATGGCAACTAACCTTTCTGCTGTTCATCTCTCTGGT
The DNA here is from genome assembly GCF_002910315.2 of Salvelinus sp. IW2-2015. Taxonomy (NCBI): domain Eukaryota; kingdom Metazoa; phylum Chordata; class Actinopteri; order Salmoniformes; family Salmonidae; genus Salvelinus; species Salvelinus sp. IW2-2015. Next base: position 71,134 of record NW_019946126.1, read on the forward strand.
AACTAACCACTTCTTGTCGCTCTCTCTGAGGTAAACGATAGAACCCTTCTGTCGTCTCTGCTCTGGTACTAACCTTCTGTCGTCTTCTCTGGTGAACTAAACACTTGTGCTGTCTCTCTCTCCTGGTAAACTAAACCTTCTGGTCGGTCTCTCGTCTCTGTCTCTTCTCTGTCTCTGGTAACTTCACTACTTCTGTCGTGCTCTCTGCTGGTAACTAACCTTCTTGTCGTCTCTCTGGTACCTAACCTTCTACTGTCAAGTCCACTCTCTGGTAACGTACGCATTCTGTCGTCTCCTCTGCTGGTACACTTACCCTGTCACCAGATCATCTGGGTAACATAACCCTTCGCTGTCTTCTGTCGTTCTCTGGTAACTAACCCTTGTTCTGTCATCTCTCTGGTAACGTAATGTACGTTAGACCGTTCTGGTCATCTTGATCCGTCTCTAGGTCTGGATTGGTAACTAACCTGACTTGCCATCCTCCTCTCGGTAACTGTAACCTAACATTGGTCGTCTTCTCTGGTAACTAACCGTTCTGTCCGTCTCTCTGAGTAAACTTAACACTTCTGTCTCTCTCTCTGAGGGTTCTAAACAACTTCTGTCATCCTCTCTCTGGTGAACGAACCTTCTGTCATCGTCTCTCTGGTAACTAACG
>NW_019946127.1:0-2775 GCF_002910315.2 Salvelinus sp. IW2-2015
ACCAGTCTTCTGTTGGATATCAGCCACTGCCTTGAGATGATACTGAAGAGGCAGAGAAGGATGAAGTCCCAAAACTCTGAACCCAAATGTACTCACACTTCATGCTCATCCAAATATTGGAAGACAAGAAGTACACAAGCCACAGAGAACAAAAATCCCAAACGACTGTTCAGTCAGACAAAGAGATGATCCTGAAACTGGCAAAGCTGGCTTTCCAACAGCTGCAGAGGGCAACCTGCATCTTCTATGAAGGAAGGACCTGAGAGAGTTGTGGCCTGATGTCAACGAGGCATCCGAGTACTCAGCATTGTGTACAGAGATCTTTAAAGAATGAATCTGTGCTGTCAAGACCAAGGTCCTACAGTTGTGCATCTTTGAGCATTCAGGAGTTTCTAGCACCGCAGTGCATGCCTTTAGAATCCATGTTTCTGGACAAGAAGGAAATGTTTTCTCCCCAAAGCAGTCACTAAGAGTCAAGATAAATATGAAGAAGAGACAATTCAAAATCTGGTCAGACAAGTTGAAGTCAAAACAAGTTGTCTGACTTACGACGAGCGCAGTGGACCCAGCCGCATTGACAGTGGAATGGACACCTGGACCTGTTTCCTCCGCTTACCTTCTGGTCTCTCACTGGAACTGGAGTCCAATCAGAATCTGTTACGAGGCCTTCTGACACAGACAGGAAGTACAACACAGAGCAATGAGGAAACAGTTGAGAGAACAGTCAGGTACCTTTCATTCAAGATCGAGGAGGAATCCTCACCAGAAAGGATCATCAACTTGTTCCACTGTCTGAATGAACTTGGTGCCAACTCTCTAGTTGAAGACATGCAGACCTCCCTGCGATCAGGAACTCTTTCAGAAACAGAGCTAAAACCTGACCAATGTTCAGCCCTGGCCTACCTGTTACTGATGTCAGAGGAGGTGCTGGAGGAGTTTGACCTGAAGACATACAACACAACAATGGAAGGTTATCAGAGGTTGCTGCCGGTAGTGAAAACCTGCAAGAGAGCACTGTAAGTTATGTTATTGAGGTGATGTATACAGTATCATTATAATGAAGGATTTGTATATCTAACAGATTATCTCCTCTCTCCAGACTGGATGGCTATAAACTCACATTTAGATCCTGTGAGACTCTGACCTCAGCTCTGCAGACACCAAACTCCCCCCTGAGAGAACTGGACCTCAGCTACAATTACCTGGGAGACAGAGGAGTGGAGTTGCTCTGTGTTGGACTAACCAGTCCACTCTGCAACATACAGACACTACTGTGAGTTAAATATATTCGGTATCCACTGTCTTTATAGTGTTTATATATTGGTAGTTTTATTTGTTACAATGTTTTTAACATTATTTGAATATCTTGATAAATATGCAGAAACCTATATCGAATGTGATAAATATATCAAACTAAGGTTAAATATCTTGAGTGAGTTAGTATGTTTTTAACATTTAACATTTTAACATCATGTCCTTCTGTTATTGTCTTAATGCATCTCATTATTCTTAAAGCTTTGTATATTTAACAGTGTATGGACATATCTCCTCTCTCCAGACTGGCTGACTGTAACCTCACATATGAATCCTGTGAGACTCTGGCCTCAGCTCTGCAGACACCAAACTCCCCCCTGAGAGAACTGGACCTCAGCTACAATGACCTGGGAGACAGAGGAGTGGAGCTGCTCTGTGTTAGACTAACCAGTCCACTCTGCAACATACAGACACTAGTGTGAGTTAAATATCTTCAGTATCCACTGTGTTTATATATTTTGTATGTAAATCAAATCACATTTTATTGATCACACACACATGGTTAGCAGATGTTAATGCGAGTGTAGCTAAATGTTTGTGCTTCTAGTTCCGACAGTGCAATAATATCTAACAAGTAATCTAACAATTCCACAACTACCTATTTGTCACGATCGTGTGGAAGAGATTCGGACCAAAACGCAGCATGAGGAAAATAAGCCATCTTCTCTTTATTATTGAAGAAGGCAAAACGAAACAAAACACTTACAAACTACCAAAACAACAAACGATCGTGAAGMTAAATAACGAAGTGCACACACACACAGGCTACAAACGTTCTACATAGACACAGCTAGACAACTATACTAAACATAAAGCCAACTACTCTAAATAAACCCCCTAAACCTTACAATCACCCTGGACACTACAAAACCCACATAAATACCCATGTCACACCCTGACCTAACTAAAATAATAAAGAAAACAAAGAATACTAAGGCCAGGGCGTGACACTATCATCTAAAGGGGTGAATGAGAATTTGTACATGTAAGTATATGGATGAGCGATGGCCGAGCGGCATAGGCAAGGTGCAATAGATGGTATAAAATACAGTGTATACAGTGGGGCAAAAAAGTATTTAGTCAGCCACCAATTGTGCAAGTTCTCCCACTTAAAAAGATGAGAGAGGCCTGTAATTTTCATCATAGGTACWCTTCAACTATGACAGACAAAATGAGTATAAAAAATCCAGAAAATCACATTGTAGGATCTTTTATGAATTTATTTGCAAATTATGGTGGAAAATAAATATTTGGTCACCTACAAACAAGCAAGATTTCTGGCTCTCACAGACCTGTAACTTATTCTTTAAGAGGCTCCTCTGTCCTCCACTCGTTACCTGTATTAATGGCACCTGTTTAAACTTGTTATCAGACCTGTCCACAACCTCAAACCGAAGTCACCTCCAAAACGTCCACTATGGAGGGCCCAAGACCAAAGACTTGTCAAAAGGACACCCAGAA
>NW_019946127.1:10666-12216 GCF_002910315.2 Salvelinus sp. IW2-2015
GTTCTGGGCTCCGCTGGGGCTCTGTGAGAAGGAGAATGTCATCCTGAAGTATTTCACTTCAGGGAACTGAAACCCCTACATCAACTTTCTAAAAAGACATTGCAAGTTACCACACAAGCGGTCCATTGATCTGGAACACACTATGATCTTAGTGAAGCTGAGGAAGTTCATCTGCCACACTGTGTGTCTGTTTAGGCTACAAAACCACATAGAATATGGGTATTCAGAAAGACATTTCCAATGTAACTGAAATTTCACTTCCTGAATTAAGGAATGAACTATTCTGGAAGTTTGAGTTTACTGTGATCTGGCTCTGCATATTCTTTGTGTTTTAGTTGGATGAATAATACAATATTTGTCTTTCTTTCTCCTTTTTATTGTGTTGTTCAGGGACCAACCCATCCCTGAGGAATGAGATGAAGATTCTTCATGTAGAGGAACATGGAGTGTCTTTAGAGGAAGTGCATGAGGTCACCAGATTCCATGCTAAGATTCTCCATCCCAAGTTCTCAGCTATCGCTCTAATTCTGAGATTACTGTCTTGGAACATAGATGTCCACTGTGAGCTGATGCTCTATCTGACAGTGATGAAGGAAACATTAATTCCACGCCTATACCTGTTCCCCAGTAACCCCGGCCAAGTACAGGTGAGCTATCATTATTATAGAGATGACCTTAAYTAACCAGTGGTGCAGTTTATGTTGACACTCGTTTAATGAAGATAAGTGTGTTGCTAGTTTTCTGAATAATGTTTGAATTAGACATTACATTGACTGGCTGGGTATTTCATGCCTCGTTTCACAGGCTGTGGAACAACAGGAATCAAAGTTTCAAGGGTCTAAAAGGTTTCCCATCACAAGACCAGAGCAGTCCTTCAAACTGAAGAGTTCCTTCAGACTGAACATTCCCTGTTCTACCGCCATCAATCCACCGGTACAGTTTCAGTAGACTAAGAACATGAATCTGACATTTAAGTCACAAGTCACTCCCTCACTCTCTCTTTCTCTGTCTGTGTGCATGCTGGCAGGGTTTGGTGCATGCTGGGTATTGTATGAGTGTGAGTGTTGTCTGGATTTAGATCGCATGTGGTGTCACACCCTGGCCTTAGTTATCTTTGTTTTCATTATTATTTTAGTTAGGTCAGGGTGTGACATGGGGAATGTATGTGTTTTGGTTTGTCTAGGGGTTTGTACATTTAATGGGTCAGTGTCTTGTCTAGGTGTTTGTATGTCTATGGCTGCCTAGATTGGTTCTCAATTAGAGGCAGTTGTGGTTTATTGTCTCTGATTGAGAGCCATATTTAAGGCAGCCATAGGCATTTGGGTTTTGTGGGTAATTGTCTATGTTGTACGTTTGTAGCTTGTGTGTTCACTTACGTTTATAGCTTCACGAGCGTTTGTTGTTTTGTTTCGTTTTGTTATAGTGTTCGTTGCGTGTTTTTTTTTCCTTTCTCTAAATAAAAGAGAATGTATTTTGCACACGCTGCGCCTTGGTCCACTCTCTCTCCGCAAGACGATCGTGACATGTGGTTTCTTTCTTGTTTACTTTTC
>NW_019946127.1:13632-16286 GCF_002910315.2 Salvelinus sp. IW2-2015
GGAGCAGACTTTGGAGTTATTGTTTAAAGTCAAGTATGACAACAGACTGTATATGGCTTATGCTAGTACGGGTAGTCAACAGTGTTTTGAGTGTGGGGATGTTGGCCATAAGCGACATGCTTGCAGTTGGTCCTTGTAACGCCTGGMCTCACTGATGTAGGTAGAGGTGGGCTGACAGTGGTAGAGCAGCCACAACACCTGTTGCTGAGGAACAAGTTGTTTGTGTTGAGGGTACTGAGTTGCAGCTTGTACCAGACGGGAACAAAGCGTCTGATGTGCAGCAGAAAAATATTGTTGTCGGAGCTCAGGATGGATCAGGGGAGCCATTTTCCCAGACTGGTGAGAAGATGCCCAGTACGTGTGATGGGATACAGGAGGGGGTTCAGGTGTAGCTAGTCTCCCAGGCAGTGGAGATGCCTGGTACGAGTAATGGGGTACAGGAGGGTTTTCAGGTGGAGCTAGTCTCCCAGGCAGTGGAGGAGATGCCCAGTACGAGTGATGGGGTACAGGAGGGGGGTTCAGGTGGAGCTTGTCTCCCAGGTAGTGGAGATGTCCACTATGAGTAATGGGGTACAGGAGGGGGGTTCAGGTGGAGCTAGTCTCCCAGGTAGTGGAGGAGATGTCCACTATGAGTAATGGGGTACAGGAGGGGGGGTTCAGGTGGAGCTAGTCTCCCAGGTAGTGGAGGAGATGCCCGGTACGAGAAATGGGGTACAGGAGGGGGTTCAGGTGGAGCTAGTCTGCCAGGTAGTGGAGGAGATGCCTGGTACCAGTGATGTGGTACAAGTGGGGAGTGTTGAGAGGGATGTGGCAGAGGGGAGTCTGTGGCCTCAGTTGAGGAGGATCAGGAGAAGGATATGGACATTTCTGATATGCTTGTTGATATGTTAGCAGCTGGCTATGACTCAATTTACAATCTAGGTGAGGTAAATATGTTCCTGGACCAGACTTTTTGGGAAATCTGTTAACTTCTCTGCGCTACGCATCCCTTTTACGGGATCACTTTCCTAAACAACCGCTAGAATTGCAGGGCGCTAAATGCATAAATATTACTACAAATATTTATAATCATGCAATCACAAGTGAAATATACCAAAACACAGCTTAGCTTGTTGTTAATCCACCTATCGTGTCAGATTTTGAAAACATATTTTACAGCGAAAGAATTCCAAGCTTTTGTGAGTGTAGCTTTCAATGCTACATCAGCTTAGCCTTATATTAGCTTGGTTAGCTCGGTCATGAAAGTAAGAAAAGCAATAAAATGAATCGCTTACCTTTGATAATCTTCGGGTGTTTCCACTTACAGCAGTTCCGTTTGAGCAGAGATGGAAGAATCATTCCAGAAGAGGAACTACATATGCTCTGCAGCGGACTAGCGCCATCAGGGTCTTTATAGGGTGTAGTGTGGCCATCACGTGAGCTGCTTGGTAGTTTTGGCAAACAGGAGGACATGCTTTAAATTGGTCTGGCTCGTGAGAATGAGAATTTATTTTTGGTCTGATGAATATGTTAATATTGAATTGTTGGCCTGAATGCATAGTCGTCTGTCTGGAGAAAACTCTGTCGACATCCTTCAGCATCATTGCTCGTGGGGATCGATTTGTCGACGGAGAATGACGGCGCTGAATAGTCAGATCGGCAAGTTATTTAACCGTGGCATGCAGCAGTACAGGCGAGTATTTGAATGCATAAATAACGTGATGCAGCTGTGTTTTTAGGGACCTGAGACTGGGGTTGGCCAGAGCGTTTGCCCCTTCTAGTACAGGACAACTGATGGCTCTGAAGCACAAAGCACGCACAGAGTCAGCGAGTGGAGCTCGAGGTTGATTAGGCGTCTCCTGAATGTCTTGAGTGGCTTCCAGAGCCCGGACTTGACTCGATCAATGTGGAGAAGACCCGTGAAATGTTAGGGTGTGAGCAGCACACGCTCCCCCATAACGGGCTGACAGGGCTTGATGGGTATTGTGGCGAAAGAACTGTGGAGAACTCCTATATCAGGATCGTTGCCAGCTTGTAGCGTCATAACATTAGATTTGATGTGGTAATCGTTCTGCAAGGAGTTTTCAACAAGTACTGAGCTGAAATTTTGACAAGTGGTTTAGGACATCTGCTTTGTGCATTGAAAAGTAATTATTTCCACACAATTGTTACAGACAGATATTTCACTTATAATTCACTGGTATAAATCCAGTTGGTCAGAAGTTTACAAACATAAGTTGACTGTGCCTTACAGCTTGGAAAAATTCACCGAAAACTCACTAGCTCTATAGCTTTAGAAGTCTGATAGGCTAAATTGAATTATTTTGAGTCAATTGGAGTGCACCTGTGGATTGTATTTCAAGGCCTATTCAATGCGTGGCCCCTTGTACTATGGGAACTAGATCAGCCAAGACGTCCTGGTTCGCGCGCCCGAGCGGGGCGAGGGGACGGTTTAAAAGTTATACTGTACATTGATGCTGTTGACCCGGATCACTGGTTGCTGCGGAAAAGGAGGAGGTTGAAAGGGGGGTGAGTGTAACGGATGTGAAATGGCTAGCTGTTTTAGCGGTACGCGCTACTAGCGTTTCAATCAGTTACGTCACTTGCTCTGAAACCTAGAAGTAGTGTTGCCCCTTGCTCTGCAAGGCCGCGGCTTTTGTGGAGCGATGGGTAAG
>NW_019946127.1:17528-22765 GCF_002910315.2 Salvelinus sp. IW2-2015
TAACGACGCTTCGTGGGTGTCAGTTGTTGATGTGTGCAGAGGGTCCCTGGTTCGCGCCCGTGTCGGGGCGAGGGGAGGGTTTAAAGTTATACTGTTACACACACACAAGTCAGAGTTATATTATAAAGTCCATCTTTAATAATATATGAGCTTCACCATAGCCCTTTGACTCTCAGATCAATTCAGTGTTTATAAATGAATTATCTGAGTCCTTATAAAACAATTCTTAGTTTCATTTATAGCCAAGATACACCCCTCTCAACTTACAAAGAATCCTTTACCCGAAAGAGGAGTATCCCATAGCTAGACAGCATCAGCTATAATTCATCGTTCAGTTTGGTCTCCCAAGACGAGGTTTCAATCTCGTGCTTGGTACCACAACATCACCTCATCCAATGGCATACATCAATTGTCAAGTCTAGATACTCCCATTCAAAATACAACCCTTCCTGCATAAACTCAGAAAAGACAGTGAGCCTCTTAGGTCATATACCAGATCAAGATAAGGGCAACCTCAGAGGGGACATACAATGGTTCCAAACACGGCCAAACTCCTTCCCCCCATGAGAAAAGGAGTGAGTGACTGGCGTACAGACATTGTCTGAGAACTAACTGGTTCCCCATTAATAACGCCATCCCTTCACATGGTTTAGGAATAGTTACAGACACATTCCCATAAGAAGACAATGTTCCATTCTGTCCTCCTCCCATTCTGATATTCTACATAGCACCACATGGTTTAACAGATACATTGACATATGAAGACAAGCCTGACCTCTCCCTTCTCTGGGCCCCAAGTGACTAAGCCCTAGCTCAGAAGGGAAAATGCAACTGCCCACAGTATCTCAAAAGCATATGATGAAAATAACATCTTATCTATCTATGTTACCAAGCTAAATCTGATTCAGCCACGACAGGTGTTATTGGTCACGGCGGATGTTATTATTTTTTCATATTTCTACTCCTAATGAGGGTACAGAGCGTGTTGCTGTATTTGATCAAATAAAGGAAACCTTAAGACAGTGTGACCAAGAGGGGTGTATGGTTTTAGGGGGGGACTGGAACGGTACACTGGATTTTTACTGTTGATCGCAATGCTGAAGAACCTCACATGGGGTCAGCTTCTTGTCTGTCTGGTCTACTAACTCAGTTTGAGCTTTCTGATGTGTGGAGAGCAAGGAATGAAAAAGTTAGTCAGGACACAAGGTTAAAAATTAATGAAGGTGGTGTCGGTGCAGCAAGGTTAGACAGGTTGTATGTATCTGAGCTCTACTGTAGTAGTTAATGAAGGTGGTGTCGGTGCAGCAAGGTTAGACAGGTCTATGTATCTGAGCTTCTCTGTAGTAGTTAATGAACGGTGGTGTCGGTCGCAGCCAAAGGTGAGACAAGGTTTGTATGTACTGAGCTTTCACTGTAGCAGTTAACGAAGGTGGTGTCGGTGCAGCAAGGTAGACAGGTTTGTATGTATCTGAGCCTACTGTAAGTAGTTAACTTCTTCGGAACTATAGGGGGTGTGTTTCGCGCATTAGCATATTTTGGTCTCCAAATTAACTGCCTCGTGCTAATTCTTGATCCGTACATATGATATAATTGTTTTGATATTGGATAGAAAACACTCTCTAGTTTCTATAGAGTTGGAATTTTGTCTCTGAGTGGTCACAGAAAATTTCTACAGGCACTTTTTCATGACAGGGTTAGATTTTCAGAAATTTTTACCTCTGATTTCTGGGGTCTGTTTATAAGGCCACAGTGATGCTTGAAAGAAACCGACACTGCTACTTCTTCCTCTGGGTGTCTGTACGTCATCTACGTGTTTCAATGAAAATCGAGTGGGCACGTTCACAGCCATTATAAATGACAAAAAATGTACAGAGACGCCCCTTTCTCAACTGCGCCTCCAAGCGGTGAAGGCCATCGGACCTGCTCCTCGTTCCATAATCGTTTTCTTAACCAAGGCATATTTTCTTCTCACGGTCCATGTTTTCATGTCGTATAAGTTGTTAAAGAACATCATAATGTAGTGAATTTGGAAAAACGTTTTATAGTGCAATTTAGTATCGTTTAGTGTCGATTCTGAGGAAATTTAATTTTGTCGTGCATCTGAAAAGTTTGGACACGTTTTAGGGTGTCGGTCGTTTGGTGGTGGACATTTCCGAAGGACAGAGGACATTCTAATCGACCACAAAGACGTTTATAAATAGAAAGGATACATTGCCCAAGAATCCTGGTGAAAGAACAGCTCAAAGTAAGGCATATTTAATATGATAAATCGTTGTTTTGCGAATATATTTTAAACGCATATTTCCGCCATTTTTGGTTTGGTTAAGCTTTCACTTTGGCCAACCCTGTAAATTGAAAGGTAAGGATAATTTTAAAAACATGTAAATCCGCGGTTGCATTAAGAATAATTTGTCTTTCGATTCTGTTCAACCTGTATTTTTTTAAGTCAAGTATATGATTAGCTTTCTTAACTAGATCACTCTGAATAGATTGACCGTCAGACATATTGAGGCTTTGATTTCCCTAGTATTTTTAATTGTGTAACACGGTTTTGTACTGGGGCTAAATTATGCACTTTTTCGAAAAACTGTATATGTATATTGTAAAAATGATGTTTACAGGAGTGTCATCGGAAAATTTTGAGAAGGTTAGTGAAAAAATTAATAATTTTTTGGCGGTGATACGTTTATAGGCTCTTTGGCTGGAAATCGATTGCTCTTGTAACGTTTTCCAATGTGGTATGCTACTTATCGATTTTATTTGTGTTTGTTCGCTGTAAACGCTTAGAAAAATATCTGAATATGGTCTGAAAATCACAAGAACTGGGTCTTTCTTCCATTGCTATGCTTTTTGTCTATTCTTATGAAATGTTTTATGATGAGTAAATTGGTCATACCTACGTTTGCTCTATCTAGTAATGTTAGTCATTTGTGATGGTCGGCTGCAATTGTAAACTGTGATTTCTACCTGAAATATCCACTTTTTTTTCTAACAAAAACTAATCCTATACCATGAGATAATTGTTTATAGCTGTCCTCGTGATGGTTTTTTTTTTATAGGTTATATGCTATCAATATCTTAGTTGAAGCGAATTGGTGATAGCACTGAAGGAGTAAGAAACTGACCTGGAGTTAGAATATGGGTGTAATTTGCTAAGTGGTTAGCTAATAGATTTACATATTTCGGTGTCTTTCCCCGTAAAAACATTTAAAAAATCTGAAATGGTGGCTTTTTAATTTCACAAGATTTGTACTCTTTCATAGGTTTGGTTGGGACTTGTGATTTAATGAATTTAGATGCTACTATTTAATTGTGACGCTATGGTGCTAAGATGCTAAATAGTGTGGGGGGGGGGTGGGGGTGCTCGCGGATCCGGTAGAGGCTCGTTAGAGGTTAAATGAGGTGGTGGTAGTGGCAGCAAGTTTAGACAGGTTGTATGTATCTGAGCTCCCTGTGTAGTTATGAAAGGTGGTGTCGGTGCAGCAAGGTTAGACAGGTTTATATGTATCTGACGCCTACTGTAAGTAGTTAATGAAGGTGGTGTCGGTGCAGCCAAGTTTAGACACGGTTGTATGTATCTGAGCCTCTACTGGTAGTAGGGTTTGGTACAGTGACATTAGCTTCTGTGGGTTTTTCTGATCACCATATTGTTACTAGAGGTCCGACCGATTAATGATTTTTCAACACCGATACCGATTATTGGAGGACAAAAAAGCCGATACCGATTAATTCGGGCCGATTTTACTATTTTAAAAAGTATTTATATATATATCATAACACACACCACTTTTTGTAAATATGACAAAATGCACCAATACTGAATGACAATGAACATCTTTTATTTTTAACCTTAATCAGAGCCGATCTACAACGGTATCGGGTAGACTATAGCTTAACGACATAGGTTACACACACGCACCAACACTATTTTCATGGTCTGAATATCCAGTAGTTAAGAGTTAGTTGTAGTGCAGAAAGATTCTGCAGGTTAGTTGCTCTCCACGACTATAAGCAAACTTGCTAATAAGCATGGTTCAAAGCCACGAATGTCCTATCCGCGTGCAAGAACCAAAGACAACATCTCCTGTACTTCAGACTCATCGCGGCCGACACCCGCCACCCCACATGATAGCATCTAGCTGCTTAACAAGTAGAAAGAATCAAATATATTACCGTCCAAACAGAAATCAGTCTTGAAGCACATTATTTTTAAAATGTTTTAAGGGAAAGAAAAATATGGTAAATCTATTAGCATAAACACGTTAGCGCAAATACACCGATTCTAACTTTCCATCATTTCTTATCTCTCAGCCCCGTAGCTATCACCAAATTCGGCCTACTAAGATATTGATACCACTAACCAAGTAAAAAACTCTCAGATGACAGTCTGATAAAGTATTTATGGTATAGGGATAGTGTTTTTGTTTAGAAAAAAGTGCAATATTTCAGGTAGAATCACAGTTTTAAATTGCAACCCACCATCACAAATCGACTAGAATTACTAATAGAGAGCAACGTGTATGACCAATTTACTCATCATAAAAACATTTCATAAAGATAACAAAGCATAGCAATGGAAAGCCCAGTTATCTTGTGATTCAGACATATTTCCAGATTTTTAAGCGTTTTCAGGCGAAAACCACAATAAATCGATAATGTTGCATACCACAGTGACAAACGTTAACAGAGCATCGATTCCAGCCAAAGAGCGCAAATAACGTATCACTGCCAAAATATATTAATTTTTTTCACTAACCTTCTCAGAATTCTTCCGATGCACTCCTGTAACATGCATTTTTACAAAATACATATACAGTTTGGTTCGAAAACTGTGCATATTTAGGCCATACAAAACCGTGGTTAACAATGAAAATATAGGAAAATCAAGCCTCCAATATGTCGACGTCATCTTCACGAGTGATCTAGTTTAATTGCAAAGCTAATCATATACTTGACTAAAAATTTCCAGGGTTGACAGGATCGAAAGAGAAATTAGTTCTTAATGCACGTCGTGATTTCACATTTTTAAAATTATCCTTACTTCTTAATAACAGGTTCGCCAAGTAGAAGCCTATACAAACACAAATGGCGAATATGCGTTTAAAATATTTCGCAGAACAGACGATTTATCATATTAAATATTGCTCTTACTTGAGTGTTTTCATCAGATTCTTGGGCAATGTATCCTTTCTTGGTCTAAATCTCTTTTGGTCGATAGATGTCTCTCCTGTCCTTCG